>NW_028221405.1:0-190648 GCF_014529385.1 Adiantum capillus-veneris | reverse complement strand
CCCCACAAGAAAGGGACTCCTTTCTGAGTCAATAAGTGCAAAGGCGAAGCTACCTCTGCAAACTTTCGAATGAACCGCCGATAGTAAGAACATAAGCCCAAACAGCTTCTAACTTCATTAACATTTTTCAAGTCGGGCCCATCACGGATAGTCTCAATTTTGGCCGCGTCCATTTGCACTCTTGCTGCTGAGACGATGTGTCCCAAGAAATGTATCTCTGGCAAGAAGAACTCGCTCTTTTTGGCATTAATAACCAATCTGTGATGAGGCAATGCCTGGAAGACTTGTAGTAGCAGATGGTGTCGATGCTCTGCTTCATCCTTGGAGAAAACGATAATATCATCAAAGAAAGTGCCCACGAAAGATCAATGCTCTCTGAAAATCCTATCCATCATTCGGTTGAAGGTTGTTGGAGCGGTCGGTTCCCATGCAATCTGGTACCAGTCCTGCTTTCATCTTTGCCTTTTCTGCCACGTTCCTTTGCTGCTCTAGAACTCTCTAGAATGTCTTTAGTCTATCCTCGTTGTGCCTTTTTGGGGCACCTAGCAGAGATGTGCCCTTTTCCCCGCAACCAAGACACTTCCCCTCTTTGAGATAGTTATCTCTCTCTTTAGTAGTCAATCGAGGTCGTGCATCTTTCTTTTTCTGGGGATTCTTTTTCTTTCTATTTTCATTGGTCGAGGTTTGTCCGGTCCTCTGAGTCAAAATTTCATTAGTGGGGTAGGTCAAATTCCCCGAATGTATCGATAATCCCCGCTTTGCATGTCCCATTAGTTGTTGTATAGACTCGGACTTTTGTTCAAGGAAATAATCTCGGATCTCTGTGGGGAGTACATAGCAAAACCGCTCAAGCTGTTCTTTAAAATTAACCTTCTTAAACGAAGAGGTCAATAGAAAAGAATCCCAAAACCTCTCGCAATATGCGTCCAAAGTATCACCCTTGGTCATCCGAAGATGGTTCCAAGCGGTTCTCACATCTCGTTCGTACTCCTGGGTCAACCAAGAAGAAATAAAGAGCCGTTTGAACTTCAACCACTTGATCGGGTTTCTTTCCTCAAAAGAAGAGTGGACCACCATGTTCGAGCATTTCCCTTAAAAAAACGATGCTGTCCTCCTGATCTTGGAGTGCTCTCAGTAATGCCTTCCGGAGAAGACTATGTCAAACTGCTGACTGTCCACCCTCTTTAAATTCCGTTGTCTTCTTCTCTTATCTTCGAGGAAATCATACTGGTTGGCTCTGTAAAGGTGTTTCTTCTTTGCATAAAACATGTGGTTGTCGGAGTCCGAACTGTCAAAGGATGACTCCTCTGCAGAACTATCAAAAACTGGTCGGAATCTGATCTTTTTTTTTCTTGTTCTTTCTAAAGCTTTGCTTCTTGCTTCGCTTCCTGCCCTTTCTGTCCTCCTCGCTGGAGTCAAAAGAGGAAGAGCTAGAAGAACTATCGGAAGAAGAGGAAGAAGAAATGGGTAGTCCTTCAAAATGCACACGCTTCTTCTGTTTTCGTGCAGATGCAAAAGAAGATTGACCGTCCAAGTAACTGGGGTAGTCAGTCCCCTTCTTGCACTTCTTCAATTGCTAATTCGATGGCTTCTTCGTGTCAAGAAGCTGTTGCCTGACTTGAGTCTAGACCACATCTTGAAGTTCTTCTTCACTAAACATCCTCAGAGTAGGAGGTTTCTTGATTTCCAGTTTGATTGGTGGCTCGATGGCTTTCTGCTCCACAGAGTATGCACTTCAGCATCGACTGCTGGGTCAAAAAATTTGTAAAGTGGGGATCTTTAGCAAACTGAAGCATCTGCTTTGTGCACTCGTCAACCTGCTGTTGACGTTGCATCTCCAAGAGTTCATATTGTGTGGGCCAGGGTGGCCCATACTCGTTCTCTGCTAAGTCGCTTGAATTTTCCGTATTGCCTCCTCCCGCCTCAGCAGTTGCTGAAGAGGTTGATTGATTCTTTTCGAAATCTATAGGTGCCGCAAAAAGAAGGATCGGATTTCCCCATAGAAGAGAAATCCGCTATGCTCTGATACCACTATAACAAACTTAATGATTAATACAAAAACAACTCAATCTTATAATTAGTTTTGTACATTGTTATAAGAATGAGGTCTCATTCTAGTGTAGAAGTATAATAGCTGATCTAAAATGTATGTACCAAGAATTAGTAAGAGCCTGGAATGTCAAGGACAGACATTTGCTTCAAGCCAAAAAAATTCCAAGAAAGGATAGAGTCCTCACCTGCATCCATTCAAACAAGACAACAAATACGTTAGCCTTGAATGCGTTTTACAAGTGTCAATGGACTATATCAGTTGCTATCCATGTACAACTTACAACTTTTTTAACTTAAAACAAATGTCCAAAGAGCTCATGTAGTCCAGATTCATTTTATTGTTTGTAAAAAAGTAATTTTCCTCTGATTTATGGAAATAATTATAAATATGGTTTCTATATAGCCCCAATTTTTATTAGTCCTTAAATAAATATAATCATACATATCATTTTGATGAGAAGGCCACCACCCCTTCCGATCCAAGTGTCTTAATACCCATATCGGCACAAAAGAGTCAGCCCTTCAATTACCTTACAAAAATTGTCCAATTCTTTCCTTAATCAGTCGAGGAAATTCAAATCTTTTTAGTGAGGTAAAAAAACCTTTTATTGCTTTTTTCTATGCAGCCATTCAAAAGTGACTTAACCTTTAGCATCGAATATCCATTAAGAACATAGCAGCTAAAATACGCGTATTTTATTTAGAATACACGACGTCCCGTATTGAAACGTACAATACGTCTTATAATCTTTTCTATTCTAACGTTTTTTTACTCAAAACGTATGTCTTTTTCTAGTTGATCAATTGTGTTTTAGAGCTTCATGGTGCTTGTTTATGTATGGTATGGTTAAATATTGAAGAGTAATTGAGGAGGTCCATGAACTGCTTTATTTGTTCTTAAACCAGAGGTGAGCCAAAAAGAAAAAAGCGGCATCCTTATTTCACAAGCAGCCCGACAGTTAGCTCAATAAAAGATGGTATCAACAGTACGTAGTCAACAGAGCGGCATAAGCCATCAACCCCAAACCAAAGGCCTTATATTTGACGCCCCTTGGGGCAAGGGCAAGGAGCACCACACTCATACATAATACTGTATCGTTGTCCCCGCAAATGCCAAGGGCATACAATACCAACCCACGACCTCACTCCTCTTTTCTTTATTAACAAACTGTCAGTGCAGTAAATTTCAAATCATTTTCACAGTATTACGTCAGAGTACAAAAAAAAACCCAAAATGATGCAAGTTTTACATGTCTAGTCAACTTGTACATGGAAAAAACACCATTAATCCAGAACATCCCATCAAATTTTCAGTCACCGATTGATATTCATAGCAAGGAGTATCAACACCAAGCAACCTTTAGGCGGTGCAGAATACTGTAAAGAATGTAGTAGAAAAAAACAAATCTATTCTGGCTTAGTACCAACCTGTGAATCCTTCTTATGTTCAACCATCTCCATAGCCACACAATAAGAAAATGTTTAGGCCCTCCAAAAACTTTCTTTCACATAAACACACAAAAAACACAAGAGCCAAGGCTAAGCGAGGGGCATAGAGAAACCCTTACCTGGTTTTAAATACCCAATTGGTAAATGTTCCGATGAGCCACAATCTTGGCGAATCATCTTTGATCTATCATCATCACGAGGTATACGCTATCCAGCGGGGCAGCCGCCGTGGTTAATCCAGTAGTTGGGGGGGTGGGGGGGTTTGTTTTTGTTTGGTTAGGTGTGTCTTTGGAAAGCGAACACACAAAAACAGAGAGCAGAGAGAATACGGTAATTGGCTAAGGGTAAACGCGGGGAGTGGGGACTGATGCCAGAGTAAACGCGGCATAATTCCCAAGTATGGGTTAGAGAAGAAAAGAGTCACGCTTCAATTGGGGGGGGGGTTGTGTGGATTAAGCTCCAAAGGCAAAAACCTACTAAGATAGTGTATCCCACGTAGGGTGGAAAAAACAAAAACATTACCGCATGATGTCAGGGGGAGGCCTTGAAATTATTAATAAGCTGTTGTGGTCTAATAGTTGTTTCCGTACACAAGTGCGTGCGTGTGTATAAGCGTACACGCAAGCATTGTGTGTGTGTGTGTTGTGTGTGTGTGTGATGTGTGTGTGTGAGTGTGTGTGTGTGTTGTGAGTGAGTTGGCTTTAGCCTATTCTGCTATACAATGAACGCTTGGCCGGTGGATGGTTGTACAATGTTTGTTGAATGGTCGAGATCATGAATTTGGAGGGTACGTATCAACATGGCCTTTGGGCATAGAGCTGCTTTATGGCGAGAAGTTCATCTCACCCTTGGACCTCTAATGAATTTTCTCAATGGAATGATTTGACACTTTCTTATTGTTTGAACTCAATAGAAGTCTCTCTCTCTCCCCCTTTCCAATGTGCATCTCCCTTTTCGTTTACTTTGGCTTTCACCTTGCTAGAACCTTGCTAGATTCTTAGTAAAAGTAATACATGGAAAATTGAGCAGATCTATGTTGGGTTGATTGCTTTTCTTGTTTGTATTAGATTTTCTTTGTTAGTTCAATCAATGTGAGTTTGAGTTGAATATATATGACTTGGTTCTGTTTGTTATTTAGGGTCTTTTTCAATTTAGCTTTCAATTAACGTTTTATCTCACATTTTGTCATGATTTCTTTCTTCAAGGTGTGTGCCTGTCTTTTTTTGGGGCCACGACAAATAAATAAATAAATAAATATATACACACACATATACAATAAAATTGGGTGGAAATTACAAAACATATTTCTTTTTTTACTTCTTTTTTATAGAGACACGCCATTGAATTTTCAATCAACATTTGTATAGATGCTGTCAATGGCTTATATAAGCAATGATCATTAACTTTGCTTTGGAGTTAGTAGATTTACTAATTATTTTTCATCATTTTTCCATGAAAATAATGCCTTCACATGCACAAAGGGGTGCTTTTGTGCCTTGTGTAGCTACTCTATTGTAGCACTAAAAGACATGCATATCAAATGAGAAACGTTATTGGGGAACCTTTGCGTGGGATGACATCTGTAGAATGTAGAATGGTCAATAAAAAACGATCAAGGGGTTGCAACAAATTTTGTTTACTATGTTGCTAACTATCCTAAAGAGATGAACTTTGTATTCCTATTATTACTTGTGTTTATAGGACCATGGCGGAGCACACCTTGTTCTTAAATGAATGTCTCTATTTGTAGTTTTTTGTTGGGTTTGTGTATTTGGAATATTAAATCTGCATTAGGAAGAGGCCTCTTTATTTTCCATGAGATTATGGAGGTGACTAACATTTTGACAAATAGGTGTATGTCATGTGTGCAAGAATGATGGGTGTGTAAGAGAGGCATAAGAGTGGTCACAGGATGCACTTTTCCTGTAAAATAGGAGGTGGTAAATTTTATGATTTTTGGCCTTCCATAGCCAACACACTATCTTCGGTTTGAGCGGGGATTATAGATCTTCAATCTACATGTTGAGCTCTTTCCATAGATATGATCGGGAACATTTTGAATTCAAATAAACAGGCCGTCTTGCATGTTTGAATTCAAAAGATGTCCTTTCATGGATTTCTTAATACTAAAGGTTTGACTCCGTTAAATTACCAAGTAAAGAGGCCCTTCTAGACTCAGTTCTCTTCCTAATATTGTGGCTTGTGTGTGGCTTCATCTTGCACCCATCATCTCAATGCAATGTGTGAATGACTATGAGACTAAGATCTTTATAAGAGCATGTATACGGTTATAATCCGTATGGACCTTGATTAGCTCGATGTATTTGTTAGCCAATATATCTCGTATCACATGATACCTCCACGATACTTGACCTCTATGTCTTTTGACTTTGAGTGAAACCCAAGGTTCTTGGCTAATGCTATAACACTCTGACTATCAGAATGTAGCACTAGATTCTGTTGAATGCCAAGATCTCCCATTATGTGAGTTAAACATACAGCTTCCTTGCTAGCACTAGAAACTGAAACATACTTTGCCTCTGTGTTGGAAGATGAGGTGCAATCCTTGAGACATGATCTCCACAAAACAGCTGCTCTAGCAAACAAACATACATAACTAGATGTGGATTCTTTTACTATCCACACAACTCGCATAATCTACATCGGTGTAGCCCACTATGGATGCATTGCTATTCCCAAAGTGAAAGCACTTATTTGTTGTACCCTTAAGGTATCTCAAAAATGTGCTTCACTGCTTCCCTGTGTTTTCTACTAGAATTTTCCATAAATCTGCTAAGCACTCCTACTTTAAATAAATTGTCTAGACTGATGGCTACCATGGCGTACATAAGACTACCCATTGCTGAAGACTATGGCACGTTTTCCATTTTTTTCTTTCTTAGCATCAGATTTGGGAGAATCTCCTTGCTAAGTTCGTTATATGAATACATTGGGGTACTCAATGAAGCCTTCTCCTCTTGCATACTAAAACGTTGCAAGATTTTTTGGATATACATCTCTTGAATAACTCCAATATTTCACGCCTTTTGTCTCTACCCACGACTAAGTGAGGGAAGAAGGATCCATCACCTGTAAATATAGAGGTGGAAGGTAAGAGGATTTAGGAGGCTAACCTATCAGTTTATCACCATCTATACACCAATATCCCTGACAAGCTTGAAGAGTAAGAAGCTATACTCTAATCTATACACCAATATCCCTGACAAGCTTGAAGAGTAAGAAGCATTGGTTGAGAGAGAAGGGAAAGTATTGGGGAAAACTAACTATAGCTGGTTTACTGCCTTACCCTTAGCATACGATATTGATCAAAAGACAATCTTCTATGATTGGGTTGGAATTCCAAATTTCATGCATTATTGCAAGGTACACTATGCCAATTTCACATAATGCTTAGTCATTCCATTCGATGTAGCAGACCATAGAGAGAAATCTTTAAGAAGATATTTGCAGATCCCCATACCCTAATGAATCTTGAGCGAGTCGGCATACCAAGAGGAGGAATCAACAAGAAGGATGACATCAGAGGGAGGGGAATCATGGTGCTAGACATTTGTAGTTAATTTATGTGGGTGAATAGGGGGAAATTTCCATGATTTTTTTGCAAAGGGAGGGGAAGCATGGTGAGACAAGAGAATGTGAGGAGAGAAAGACAATGCATGTCCTCGAGAACATTTTGTAGTTAATTAAAGTAGGCAAACATGGGGAAATTTCCATGATTTGCCAGCCTCCCACAAGGGGAGATTTTTTGGAACCAAGTTAAAAAACCAATTAAGAGGCCCAAGGTCCTGATATGATCAAAGCAATAGAAGTCCTAACCAAACATGAGGTAGGAAGCATGTAGGCACAATACTATATGGCATCATATCAAATCTTAAAGGAGCACACATGAGGACAAAATAGGATTTGGTTTTAGGGGAAGTTTGAATAGGGCCAAAAAGTTCTAAAAACATAGCATGTTGAATACTCCTGGCTATACGTGCCCTCTTTAAAGGTTCATAAATCACCCGCATGTGAGTTGTTTGTTTGAGAACCTAACAAAATCGAAGGTTACAATAAAAAAATGCAGGTTACATGATTGCTGCTAAAACCAAAAAATTTATTTATGTGTATCTACAATTGAACATCTTCAAATTTTTTTGGAATAGCATTCATCCACACACACACACACAAAGAGAGAGAGAGAGAGAGAGAGAGAGAGAGAAGAGAGAGAGAGAGAGAGAGAGAGACATCTACATCCATACAAAAAAATACATCTATTTGTTAGGCCTTTATGCATTTTTTTTAGGCCTCAAAAGACTCTTTGCTTGTTATCAATGTCACTCAAACTTCTAGACCATATTGTTCACAAAATATAAATTGAATGTGTTAGGATAAATTGAAAGGTTCTCTTTTTGTACAAGCTTTTTCATAATCATTTTGTATGATTCCTTTTGATGGTTTATTTTTCCTTGAAACAAAAGTGGTTAGAATGATTTAGAGACTCAATCCTGCTGGTTTTTGCATGGCTTTAATGAGCCATACGCCAGCAATGATTAAAAATAGTAGCCATGGTTTTTTGGCTACAAACAATAGACAATTCCATTTAAGGTACCCTAAATGAGTCATGTGAGCAATAAGTACCTCCATATTTTGCCTACAATATAATGCGTGAGACAGGAGTCATCGGAAGGTATACAAAGTCAGAGAAACATGGACTCCAAAAATAAACATAATTTTCATGAAACATACAGGGAAATCATCTCAGCCAAACACACAAAAGGGAAGGGCAATAGATTTATGAATGGCCAATGATGTAAACACCACCCAATTATGTCCGTACATGCTTCTTCATATGAGGAACTCATCTTCCCTTCCCATTTAAGGGGCACATTAAAAAAATCATCAAAAGAACCATGAGTTAGCATCCATATAGAGGCTCTACATAGAAACGTGAAGGGCATCACAGTATAGCTCTAAAGCCAATACACACACATTATCTCACGAGTATCCTACAACCAAGTAGTAGTACCAACCACCATTTAATACGGCTATTCCATAGTGGTCAAAAGAATCCATGTCCCAAAAACAACCTTCATATAGCTGTCTTCCGAATAAGATCAATCACAAGCCAGTCAAAGGAGACAAACTCAAAAACCATGATGTATGATGCTTAGGTCCTACAGATTTGGATAGTAACGACAATGAAAGGTCACCACAATTAAACTTAAAACTCATGCACCATCCCATGACATTTTTTTGCAACAAGTATTACTAGCTAAAAGGGCTATGTAGCTATTTAGGTTCATACCTATAAAGGCCACTTGAGCCAGGTTGGCCTTCAAGTGGGAATTTTCATAGATCTCAAGCCAAGAAGGCTGGACACTAGCTAACGCATCAATAATATAATTCACTTATTAGTTTAATAAAACAATAAGGATTTGATGAGTTTTGTTCTCATCCTATGATCCACCATATGCTATGTGTCTTCCTTGTGTCTTCTCCTTCCCACACTCATTGCATGCACGCTCCACATGCACTCACATAAGACAATAAATTTGTGCATAAATTTAGTCGGAGCACTCTGCAATCACCAAATTCATATAAGTGTTAGATTTGCAAAGCATCCATTGCTGATATTGTACAATCATATGTGAGGACAAGAGATACATTGAAACAAATGTTGTTAGCATTATATGTCATACATAATTCCTATGCAGATTATGTGGACCAAGACAAAAACCTGTACCAAAAGAATTGAACGATATTTGAGAAGCCTACATGCCAGCTCATAGAAGTGTGCCTATGCTAGATCAAGAATGATGGTTTACCTTTGAGGAAAATAAAAATTAATTTCATCTTCACTAAAGCTGAATGATGTTACTTGAGTGAATGTAGAATTGTGTCCAGATACAAACTTTTATCTCAACAAGAAGTCAACTTTGATGTTATTCCATAAAGAGCACGTATTATGACCTAGATGGACATGGATATAGACAAGAGTCTACATTTTATGATGCTATAGGTCCTAAATTCACATTATTTGAGATTATAGGAGATTCACAAGATAAACAATATCAAGGGGACATAATAAGATTTACAGCTTACTTGAGGAAAGCTATGTCATGTTTCACGGAGATACATAGGATTCTACGATGAAGGTTCACAAATATCAAACATGGTAAATCAACAAAAAAAAAAACATTACATCCCCAAGCCCCAAAAGATCTGTTCAAGTTAGAGCCAAACATTGTTGAACCTTGCTCTTGGTGGAGAAAATATAAGTGATCACCCTCAAAAGGGGGAGTCATATCATTTGCCAACAATCAAACACCCCCCAGGTCATCAAAGGAAACCCACTACCAAAGTCAAAGTCAAGCTAATCTACAAGCTATACTTGATATCAAAGTAGCTACATTTTCACTTGGAGAGAACACTCTAGGAAGGGGGAAATCACAACAATAGTAACCTCAACTACATTACTAGCAATTACATACAAATTGTACCAGATACCAAAGTAGCTACAATTTCACCTGGAGAGAACACTCTAGGAAGGGGGGAATCACAAAAATAGTAACTTCAACTACATTACTAGCAATTGCATAATTAGTTGGAAGTCCTAGATCTTCTATCCGATCAATCCTTTTTGAATCACATGTCATTACTAGACAATATGATTGTTGGAAGTTACGCGTTGACACAATTCATGCCAAAATCTGCTTAAAAATGCCCTATATGAAGATAGTCAAGGAGTAAAGTTTTACTTAACTTCTTTGAGTCAAAGTCAAAGGTTGATCAACCCAACAATGTTCAAGCATTTGCATGTAACAAAGCTTACATATACATATGGAGATGCAGTTGGCAATAAATACTAGCAAGTTCATGGTTGAAAAATCTCAATATTGACTTAGACGAGCTCAATCAAGCATGCAGATTACAATTAGTTTTTGTCTTGGAATAGATTTTGAGGTACACTCGGAGTTGCCTCTTGTGACCCCGGCTGTTTGTATTCATTAGACATGGCAATCATGGTATATAGGCCTTCATTAATTTCTACACTGCACAATACGCATGTGGATATATTTTGCATTTGTCTCACCAAGCATGTAAGATGAAATAGTGTCCACATGACAACATATAATGGCCGCTTCAACCGTTGAAGACTTTGTAGCATGGGGGGAATTGG
Organism: Adiantum capillus-veneris; assembly: GCF_014529385.1. Classification (NCBI taxonomy): domain Eukaryota; kingdom Viridiplantae; phylum Streptophyta; class Polypodiopsida; order Polypodiales; family Pteridaceae; genus Adiantum; species Adiantum capillus-veneris. Next base: position 179,964 of record NW_028221405.1, on the reverse strand, counting down.
TGGAGGAACTGCTAGCCACATTTGAGACTCCCACAACCTCAGGATGCATCAAAAAGTGGGAGATGCGATTGCCTTGGCGTATAGGATTTAAATGTTGAGACAAGCCCTGCACATCTTGACTAAGATTTTTAAGTTGCACTTCAACCCTTGCGGTGGTTGTTGGGGGGGGGTGTCTACACTTATGATAGTCTCACTACTTCTTGCTCTTTCTCTGATGCGAGCTTTGCCCCCAAGATTTCCTTGACATTGTTCAACTCCATTCTAGCCCCTTCCACCATAAGAGCTAGCTCTTGTCTTGTGAATGTCACTATATCCGCATGTATATCATGGTTGCTGATGGTGACATCCTGGACGCGAAGTCCACTAGCCTATCCAAGATAAAATGCATTAAAGCATTTTAGCAAAGTAGAGCATGCAACTGCATTATGGAGAGGATGGTTGGACACCTCCAGGAATTCACTCGACGTTAAGTTTGATGTCGTTATTTTTGCACCTTGACACCTTCCATCTTCCCTCTTAATCTCACCTTTTGGGCATGGCCATATCTCTTTGATCATAACCTTTGTGACTTGTTTGTTTATGTCACTCCATTGGGCATGATTGGGATTTGCCCATTTGGAAAATCTGTAGGCCGTTCTAGTTGCGGGCAATCAAACCCTGTGCAAGAGCTTTAAGTCGCTCCTATGCCTTGCTAGCTGACTCATGGTGCTCGTTATCTTGTCTGTCTACTACCATATCTACAAAAATATAGGTGATATAAGAATTTCAGTGAACAAAAAATTAATACATAGGGCAAACTGATCATTGCTCTCAAAGATTAAAATATGGAACACAATAATCAATGAAAAACATCCAGTTAAGACAACTTGTACATTTCAAACATGAGACCAAACAAATTATCTTAACCACATTTCAAATTATCTTGACCACATTAGTCTTTCTTCAAAGAAATATAAAAACCATGTTCAATTTAAAAATTGGATTAAATGACAGAGAGAATTTGACTAGTGGGCATTGCGCCCTTGCCGTCTCACTCTTCAATGATCTAAAAAACTCTACCACTTGCATCATAGATTTTCTCTCTTTGTTATTCGGTAGGGACATCTAGTTTCTCGCTCTATAATGTATAGATTCCATGGTAGCTTTTTCGTGGGTAGTGCTGCCCATCCACAGTTCCTACATTGCCGTGCAAAAGTCGTATAGCACTTGTAGAAAATATCCAAGAGCAAAAACATTGCTTTCTAGAACATAAACATCTTCCAAGGAAAAGATCATATAGCTTGAGCGCCAGCCATCCTCGCTTATGTCGCTCTCGCTCAGCAGTGGATTGGGCCTTTGTCAACTTTTTTGGTTTTTGTCTGCCTCATACACAAAATTAAGCGAAAATCACTTTTTGGGTGCTCTTAGTAGAATTCCCCAATCAATGATGCCAATGCGTGCCTTCAAATCTGTAGTGAAGTCCAACACTACATTGAATGGGTGTAGATCAATGTGAATAATTCCTGCCATATGTGCGACTGCCATGCATCCACCAGAGCATGCATCCATCATGACTACCTCCTTGACCTTGGCAAGCTGCTCTTGGCTTAGTCGCAGGTCAAGAGGGGGGCCTTTTCCACTCTTGATCCAAACAATACATTGCTCTAGTACATTCACTATATTTGAAGGGCACATTCAAGAGCATGTCGCCGATCGAGCCGCCATTATAGTAAGGAAATATTGTAATCCAAGGCAACTCAATCGTGAAAGAAATGCACTTGATGATTGATGGGTGCAATACTTTCATGCCCTATTCCGTTTGAAAGCTCTCAAACTTAATGCTGCTATTTCCCTTGTACAGCTTCCCACAATATGTTATGTGCTCAGGAAGAAATGAAATACCTTGTATTTTGTACTCTTTTACTTTAGCAAAGGCCCTGAACCAATCGTTCATCCTTTGATTAATGCCTTGTGTGGAGCTGTAAACAGTGGGCATAAATTACCCTGTCCTTGTAACATCTGGTTGCTCGGACGATGCATCATCGGCCATGTCTTGGATGATGCACACTCTGTTTGGAAGTTACTCTACATCCAATGCCTTTATGCGCTTTCTCTTCACCTTTTGCTTATTCCATATTGCATCCCATAGCTTTAATATATGTAAATCAGCAGAAGTTGGCGCCAAATTTTTAAATCCTCGTACTACTTGCATACTTTCCAAAATGGTGTGATTTTTGTGTTGATAGTCAAAGTCGGATAGCTTCTGTTTATCACACAATTCTGCGTTGCCTTCTCTTCAGAGATGACACAATGTATTTTCCTTGATCTGCTCAATGAGGTACCACATGAGGATATCAGGCTCATTGATTTTTCTTATGGTAACATCTGCATTTTGCACTACTATAATGACTGCTTCTATGCGTAGGGCACACAACAATATGACTTTTTTCTCATGGTGGAAAGCATGGTGGTCGCAAAGATAGCAAGAGCTACAACTATTACAACACAAAACACTTAATGTGAATCCATATATTTTGAAATAAGAACAAAAATAGAGTGTGAGATAGTAGCAACCTGATAAGTAGATGTACATCAAGCAAAACATCACATTGGTATCCATTTACACTAAAGTGAGAGTCAAAAAATAGTAATTATAACAATACAAAACACTTAATACGCATCCATATCTTTTGAAATAAAAATAAAAATAGAGTGTCAAACATTAGTAACAAAATAATTAGTTGTACATCAAGCAAACATCACATTGCTATCCATTTACATTAAAATGAGAGAGAGAGAGAGAGAGAGAGAGAGAGAGAGAGAGAGAGAGAGAGGGAGGATATTAGAAAGCATTTAGAGTAGTTTTCTAAATTTTTAAAGATAGAAAAAAGTAATGTTTGGAATTGTTTTATATTTTCTTTGAGGGAGATGTAGAGAGTTCCAGTACATATCATTTTGAAAACTTGGATATAGAGTAACAAAGAGTAGCTTTTTGGGGATTGTCAATTTGATTTATATTTTTTTAGAGAGAGAATAGAGATAGAGAGTGAGATCTAGGTGGTATTTTGAATTATCTTTATAATTACTTAATGTTGAAGAAACAAAGAATGATGATTATTTTATATTTTGAGAGATTCATAAAGAGAAATAGAGTGAATTATATGTAACATTTTCAATTGTTTTATAGATTCTTAATAACATAGAGATAGAGAGAGATAAAAAGAGGGATATTGCATGGTATGAATCTTTATTTTTTAAAAGATAGAGATAGGGAGAGATTAGATGATGTGTCATAAATTTTAGAGGTTCATCAAATTGAAGAGGAAGATAATATGAAGTAAACTTTGATCCAAGAAATACTAAAGCCACGTTACCGACCAAGTACTGCATGAATCATGCACATAAAAAACAATACAAGCTGCATAACCGGCAAACCAAACAAACTTACAACATTTTTTGATCACGTTATTGACCAAATACTGCAATATGCAAAAAATACAACATGCTCTAGTGAACGACACCATTTTGCTGCATCACCAACAAGGTGCCACCCGAATCTAAGGGAATCAAAATTGTATACAGACATAACTTAGCTGCATTACCGACCATATGCCCACATTTGATAAAGGGAAGAAAATGTGACATCATCATAAAGATACTATTATTGCCGCATTATCGACTAGTACCACTACGATGTGCCATACTTATCATAGGAAACTACTTGCATTACCAACCAATTTCCCCACCATTCCAAAGAATGGACTTACACCTCATGCACCCCTTGTGTAGTGGGCTGCCCATATCTAGCTGTGCACCGTGACTATGTCCAATTGCTCGCACGAGTACACACATATCCACTCACACCCACACATATAGATGTCAGTACCTGTGGGTGAGAAGATGGTTAGGAACAATATCCCAAGGGGCCCGTTGGGACCACCTATATATAGAATAATTTATCCCATCGGGCTTACTAAAGATCTCGACGGAGATCGCTGGGATTCGCAATGCCCGGCGGGCTTCTCTAAAACCCGATGGGGTTTTAGCCAGTTTTCGTCACCCTAAACTGGCATTTTTATGAACATAAAAAGATTTTAACATGTTATTAACATGTTAACAAGTGTTCTTAACAAAAAAAAGCTGTGATCATGTGATTATAAAATCCTTGGATGTAAAGGAGAAATAGGGTTATTAGTATCCTTTCCAAGTGGTTGTAAGAAACTGTTACAGATATCGCTAGTGTCAGATTCAAAATTTCACGTGTCATAGGAATCGTAAAAAAATCTTACAGTTATGGACAAAGGAAAAGATAATTGAACCTTTCAACAACAATCATGGAAGGTGTGATAGCATATGCCTCTACATCAAAGAAAAATCATGGAAGATGTGATATCATATGCCTCTACATCAAAGAACCCCATAGGATCATTTTCCTCACTTGAGTAATCCAAGTTTCCCAATCTAAGCCAAATAGAATATACTTAATGGAGAACCATGGTGGATCATTTTCTCAAGAAATTCAAGTTTCCTAATGTCTCAAACATTAACTAGCCCAAATAGAATATACTTAATGAAAAAGAAAGGAAAACAAAGGTGTACTAGGAAACTATTCTTCACCATGCTCATTAGAGAAGAAAGAAGCTAAAAAAGTGTTTGTGTAGAGCAATCAAATGAAAGTATGTGATCCCATGTGGATTGAAGACAAAAGATCAACAAAAAAAAGCACATGGGATGGATAACTTTACAATATTATTTGCAAGAACAAGAGTACTACAAAGGTAAACACAAGTATGGCTATCAAAACCAAAGATCACAGCATATGAAGTGAAATCAAGATCCTCCCAAGAAAGAAGGCCAATTGAGTATCAAAACCAAAGATCACAGCATATGGAGTGAAATCAAGACCCTCCCAAGAAAGAAGGCCAATTGAGTATCAACATTGACAACATTCCAAAAAACCTAGGAGGAGGAAATACAAGCAAACAACAATGAGCACTATTAAATCCTACATCTATCCCCAAGAAGATATAAAACAAAGGTGGGTTCCAAAGGATCTTCCTCTCACACAAGAATTTCACACATGACATAAGAGAGTTTGACCAAGGGCCAACAACAATTACAAAAGAGCGGCGTGAAGATCTCAAGAGCTCAAAAAGACCTCATGCCAGAGAAAGTCAACAAAGATGCTACAAAAGTAATAGAAGAAGTTGGATTCCAAAGTCTTCCAATGACCTTTGTCAAAATTGAAATGGAAACAATCAAGAACAACATTAGAGGCTCCTTTCAACATGGCTATTTGGAGAATCAAACAAACAACGGAGTCTTCACAATCAAAGAACGACAATACAACTTTGATAGGTACAAATTCAAAGGTGAATAAAAAGGTATGACAAAAGAAGTTGTCATTGCCATTTTGGTCCTTCAATAATCCACTAAATTGAGGATTCAAGCTTTCTACTAGGAGAATTGGTTTGGTAAGCACAAGAATGTGGAAAGTCAAGTTGCAAGGGTGTTGAAATGAGCAAAGTATTAGTCCCAAATCTTCACGATAAACTTTGTACTAAGAGTTATAGTTATTACGCTTTTGCTCAAGCTGGAAAAGTTGAGCTTACCTAGGTCATGTCGCTCATGCTTGAAAAGATGAGCATAAGAGTCAAATTCTATTAACTTTACGGTGGCGGAGTGTCGTAGAGTATTACAGTCACACGCATTGCATAGTAAAATGAGAGAACAAATCCTCAACAACAAAAACCCTTCTTAAAGGGGTGCCAACTTGTAAAGCCTTGTTATATGCTTTTATAGCCACACCTTCTTTTTGAAGGACCCATAAAAAATCTTTCTTGTATAGAATATTGTTTTTCATGTATTTCTATGTATGCATATATGATGTTTCATCATTGGGCATTTGCATTAGAAACTCTTTTTTGCTTCCATCCATGCACCTTGAGTGGACTACAATATGCAAATAGACTTTCCATATTGTTTCTCTTATATTTGTTGCTATCTTATTCCTATATACATCAACAAATAATCACTTTAGTTGAGGGCATAACCTAGTGACAGCTAATGTGGTGTATGGATATGGAGTCCTTGAGCTTTTTCACGCTCATGTGACTTGATCAACACTGATCAATTCTTTTTTTCTCTTTCACTATGCCTCTCTTACTCTCTCTTGATGGTCTTTGATGCCCTGATTAGCTAGATCTCAACTAATTCCTCACTAATCTTACATGATTGCTCTCTTTCCTTTGTGTCTGCATGTGTGATTTGATTGAAGCATGATTAGCTTGGTAGATCTATGAGTTACGATTGGAGTAGATGATATATTTCTTTGTACCTTCCTTGGAGGCGAAATGACAAGAGTGTCCTTCGAGCTTTGTGTCACTCGCTTTGGGGCCATCGTATCAAGATAGACAAGAGCGAAAGATTCGGTGTGAAAACTAGAGAGAAAGAGAGATCTACAATCCGAGGGACAGTACGATGGTGGTAGAGATGGAGTTGTAGTTGAAGATAGAGATGGAGATGGAGATGGATTGAGGGTGAGAGGTTGAGGGAGAGAAAGTACCTCCAGTGTCAAGGCAAGAGAGCTTACTCTTTTGAGAGCTTCTCTGTCTGTCTTGAAACTGAGGGAAGAGGGGCCTTTATATAGGGTCTCAAGGCCAAAATCAAAAGCAAAGAATAGAAAAAGTAGGAAGATAAGTTTGCATACGTCTGTAGCTATAAATTTTTAAAAAAAGGGCACACACACATTTTGATGCGTGCTTGGACGAGCTGGATAGAATGCATGAAGGGGTAAATGTGACACCGCAACAAGCGGAATCGCTGAGGGTGTTGATGAAGGTAGTAAAGAAATGGATGATGATGATGACTTCATCATGATTATTCATGTCAAACCTTGTCCCACTGTGCAGGTGATGAAATAAGTGCTTCAGAGGAAAAAAACAGGAGTGTGCAAGAGGAATCTATGTGGATTGACAACGGGCAGAATGTGCAAGATGACGATGATGACAACCCTCTCCTTGGTTTTGTAAACAAAGTGAAGCTGAAGAGGAAAGGTGGCCTGAAACAAAATCAAAAAGAGCATGGAGAAGATGCTTGTGTTTCCCCAAAGAGCACCCAAGATGACATGCCAACCTCACCAAAGGTGAAAAGAAAGTCAGTTGCTCATGCGCTTGCAAGAAACTGTGTTGAACCTATTCTCTGTAATGCCCAAATTTTGTAGTAGCAAGATGCACATCTTATGGTATATATCACTCTGAATATTTATTATAAAGAAAATCTTGTTGGCATAATTATGTCTTTGTGCAACAATTCAATATTTTTTTCTTGTTCTTTATGATGTCTTCATAAAGACATTCAATATTTTTGTTGTCTTGTAGGGAAAGAGAAACTACAATTAATTGCCTTGCATGATATGAATGTTGGCATTGCATCAAAAAAGATACAAAAAAGGCATATTGCCAAGGCTAGACAACTGAGAAAATATAAAAATGAGATTGAGAATTGCCTAGATCGCTACCTGGAGGGGTTCACCATTCAGTATCCCCCTATATAACATGTGTTCATGGAGTCATGTCTGAATGAATAAAATGAGCCCTTATTTTAGGATTTTTTCCCAAAATTGAATATAAAAAACCCCTTATTTTAATATATCTCTATTAAATTGCCTAAATTTTTTGCATTTTAAAACCCCTCATTTTGAACTCACATTATACATTAACCCCCCAAGACCGCTACCTTAAACAACGTAGGAAATTTGATGAGTATAAAATTTTATTCATCCCTCGAGGGAAGTTATTCTTTTTTAGTGATATCTGCCCCGGACCCAATACGGGTGCCCAAGCTATTGTTTGACGAGAAGCACACTCTGGTTCTTCATTTGAATGGCCTGTTGGTTAAAGTTGTAGAGTCAAATCATGGTGAAGTTCCCCCTAAATATGTAGGGGAAATGATAAAGTATTGTATGCAAGATAGGCGGTATGTATTTTGTTGCAAAGACAACAACCGATTTCTAGATTGGTGCCTCTAGTTTTCCATGTGTATAGATGGAGCACTAGCATGCAGCTTAAAGTGAATGCAATATTAAATATAGTATTCAAACCGCAGTGGACAAGGATGGCAGGTGTTTTTGCACATGAGTATTGTGGTAAGGTGCCTTGGCTGATACATAATAAGCTTGTTTTCTTCAAGTACTTGAGTATGTTTTGGAGGGTCTTAATGCAGTTCGGGCCCAAAAACACTCTAATCATTGATGAAAGTAAGTACAAAGTGTGTCAAAATCTTAAAGGAAGTTGGCTGATTACTCCCAAGGTAGAGAACCAGACCGTTGAACATTAGCAAGAGCTTTTGGTAGACACTTTGGCTCCCTGACTATTTTGGTGGCTATAGTCAGAGGATCGTGCAACATATACAACCAAAAATGGGTTTTATACTGGCCCAGATGTGTTTTCTACTGCAGTCCTCGGCAAGATACAAGCAGATCTACAAGAAAGCACAATGAGGCCTAGTGGAGGGCAAAGATCCGTCGGAAACAAAAGGAGGTTGATGAAGAAGCTAAAAGGCATGAGAGGGAAAGGCTCGAGAGGTAAAGATTAAAGAAGCAACAACAATTTGAAGTAGAAAGGACAATGCAAGAACCAGAGGCTTAGCAAAGCCAGTAGCCCAAGCACATTGGGTATACAAGTATAAGCGCCTTAGGCAGCACAAGCATTTTGAAGAGTAGGAGATTCTTTGCATACACATCCTATATCACATGATTGATATCTGCACCAACATAAGGCATTAAAGCACTTAGAAAACTTACTTTATGTTTGTACATATAGAAAAGTATGTTTTTTCCCTTTACTTTCTTACCTAGAGTATATATTTTGAATAGCTATTCTTGTTAGCATACATGCTACTACGTATGCTAGTTAACAAAACCAGTTATGCTAGTTAGCAAGCATGGAATTTTGTATGCTAGCTAGTATACCCGGTTATTCTAGTGAGCTGACATGCTTCTGTGTGTGCTAGTCAGTATACATCCTAATTATGCTATGTATGCTAGTTAATAGAGTATGTATGCTAGTTAGCAGAGTCTATATTTGGGGTATGTTGGCTAGCATACTCTGTTTTGTTAGCATACACACGTATGCTATTTAGCTTACCTACTTATATTGGCTAGCATACATGCTAGTTATGCTATGTATGCTACTTGGCATATTGGCTATGGTGGCCAACATACCCAGTTATGCTAGTCAGCATACATGATACTCTGTATTTTAGCTAGCACACCCAATTATGCTAGTTAGCATAGATGCTATTGTATATGCTAGTCAACATAGTCTGTATGCTAGTTAGCATACACAGTTATGCTTGTTAGCATATTTTATTGTGTATGCTAGCCAGCATAGATAGCAGTCAGTATACATGCTTATTTTTCTATGTATGCTAGTTAGCATATTGGGTATACTGGCTAGCATAAATGGGTATGCTAAGTAGCATACACAGAATGCTAGCAGCATACGCACTATGCTATCTAGCATACATACTATTCTAACAAGCATACATAGAATTACCAGTGTGTATGCTAGCTAGGATACTCAGTATGCTAGCTAGCATACCCCATTATGCTAGTTAGCATACCCAATTATGCTAGTTAGCATACCTAGTTATGCTAGTCATGACATTGTATGCTTGTTGGCATATTGTGAGAGATTCAAAGCATGATTTTTTTGTTAGTGATCTAAGTTTGTATGTTAGTTAGCATAGTGGGTATGGTGGCTAGCAGACATAGTATGCTAGTTAATACCTAGTTATGCTAATTAGCATTCCAAGTACATGAAATTCTTATTGGAATACTAAGTATACAAGGAATCATAATGTCATGCTATCTAGAATATTGTATCACATGTACATAGTCATTATGTTCTTAACATCATTTTCAGTACGCTAATTGTTGTGTTAACAATCTAGCTTTGCATTCTTACTAGCAATTTGGATATGATAATTAATGTTTGAAAGGAATAGCAAGAATCATGTCAAGCAAAGGATTGAAGAAGAGAAGCCATGTAGTAAACGATGACTTGGATGAGCTGGATAGAATGTATGAAGGGGTAAATGTGACACCACAACGAAAACACCCGGGGGTGTTGAATATAGTCAATCAAACATTGTTACTGCTTTCTTGAATGGTGATATATTTGAGGAAGTTTATGTAACGTAGCCTCGTGGTTTTGTCATTAAAGGGTAGGAAGATAAAGTTTGAAAATGTAAGAAAGCTTTGAAGACCATATTAGGTATTTTGGTAAAAATCTCACATTATGGGAATCTCCAAATCGACTAAATTCATATAATTTGGGAATTTTCCACTTAAAGTGGGAAAAATTGAGGTGTGTGGTTAGTAAATAAAGTGAAAATCTCATAGGATTGTGGTGTTGATAAACACCAAAAGTCAAGAGGATGTACAACACATGGATTTGAATAATAACTATAAACTACATAAAACAAAGGAAGATACAAAAAAGATTTTGTTTACAAAAACTGACTAGTATAGTCACAATAGAAGCTCCACATAATTCTACTCCACATTTGATACCATATCTGAACTTTGATCCAAGTGTGGTTGATGTGCACGAGTGAGGCTTCTTTGGCTTTTAGAGCATGCCTTTCTGGAATCTTTATTCTAGAAAATGGTCCTTCTTTGTTGGGTCTCCAGGACCAAACAATTGCATCTACAGTTTCCCACACTTGTGGGTCCTTATAGTTGACAGCCCAATAACCCTTCCAACAATTACTGTAAGCTTGAGTATCTGTCATCCCACTTTTTCTCACGCAAGGTGCCCAATATTGAATCAAGAGTTTTCTATAGTTTGGTGATGTAGTCTCATTATCAATGTCAGATAAAGCCATTGCAAGCCACACTGGGTAGATTTTTGTGTCACTCGGAACAAGCATAAGAAAGTCACCTTGGTGCACATCAGACATAGGGTCAAACTCTTCCCTTGGCCTATCTCGTTAAGGCCTACAAAAATGATCGTTCAACTCTTCAAGGCCTAGGAATCTTTCTGCTCCTTGTTGCAAATTCATTGTAGTGCTTTGTAGGTGAGAATATTCTTGAGTTTTTGGCCAAAACATTTCATACAAGACTCCCTCTAATATGATTGCTTTTCCAATCTCTTCAATTACCTTACTCCAATAATCTATACGGGTCTATAATATCGCGGAATACTTGAACCATTCCCTAAATTTTTCCAAAATTTTATATAGTTCTTTAGCCCCAAAATGACTTCTTCATGGGCCTTGACATACTCCGCCATTTGTACTAGAGGTGGATCTCCATGTGGTAACATAGGCTTGCCTTCTGTGTTTGTTTTCCAAAGGCGAATACTTCCACTCCAACTTGATACACCTACATGTGCCTTATATTGAATCATTGGTGTCTCATCGTGCATAAAGAACCTGAACTGAAGCGGTTTGGAATGTCCAACAAGTATGTCTTGTCCATCACAAAGATAGCCATCACAATATTGCTTGAAATCGGGGATCTTTGTGAGAAAAAATGGAGCTGGAGATGAAGATGAGTTGTTTCGTAATGTATCCATCAAATGTGGCAAAGTATAGGTTTGTGTAACTCTCAGCTTCTCTGAAAACCTACTAAACATGGCGTCTATGTCCTCATGTGTATGCCCAACCATTAAAAATCCCAACTGGATGGTTTTGAAAACACCCCTTGCAACAAGCATTGACAAATAGGCAAATAAGTATCGATTTTTGTTTTCCCCTGCACAATTATCCAATTGTAGCAACAAGCTCTCTTGCAATTTGCGAAATGTTGACCCCAATTCCTCTTCTGCAATTTCTGACGACTGCACAATGGGCTCTTTTCCATCACTCAAGTTATGGTAGTCCAAAGCATCCCTTGAGTTCAAAGCATGTAGTAGTGAAATATTGCTCCTTGGAAGTCCATTTGTTACTAGATCACTAAGAGGATGCTTATCTATCCTCTCTAGGTTATGTAAACAATTAGCAATTGAGCCAATTGTAAGATTTGGATCAGCTGGCCACAAACCATTCAAGACAAAGTGTCCGTAATGACCTTCTCCATGTCCATGAGTGATCATGCCAATCAATGCCACCTACAGATTATATCCTGAATCCACACCCTTGGGAACAATGCATAATCTAGGAATGGCAGTCTTCTTTTGATCCATCTTATCATGGATTATGCATACATATTTTTGTGGTTGAGTTTCTGAATACGTGCGCCATGCATAATATAGGCTTTTGCAACTCTTTTGTTGTGCCATGTGAACTTCTCTCTCCCTCAAGAGAAGAGCTCTCTCTTCAAGAGAAGGTTTAGCTTCTAACCTTGCCTTGATTGAGCTACAAATATTGCACTTAGAGAACTCACTCGTCTTTGTTAAAGTGACATGTGGGTACTCTTTGTTCCAAATTCTACCAAAAGAAGATTGGGATAGCTTCTTCTCATAGCCCATTTGGTCAAGTGTCGTGTTGATTTCACATAAAATATCCACTTGTTTGTATGTTGATGGAATCACCAATTGAGTCTCTCTTGAGCCATCTAGCAGTGTTCTACTTCTATGTGGCATCTTCTCAGAGTTGTTTTCCACAAACTCATTTAGTAGTGCTCTTGCTAAACTAGTATGTTGAAGTCCCCTTCTCAATGTACATGTGTTCCCAAGTACATATTGGCGCACACCATTTTCAAAGTTCTCCTTGTATCGATAAAATGATGTCTTTGGTATTCCATGTAGCTCATACCATGCTCTACAACAAACAATAGAGCCATTTAGCCTGAATTGGTATCGTGAGTTCTCATCTTTCTGATAACATATAGAAAGAACATCATAAACATAATTAGTGCGTGATTTTTGAGACTCTCCCCAAAACTGTTTTCGTAACCTTGTCACCATATCACAATCTGCAAACTGGCAACATTTTTGTGCACAACAATCAATGCATGATACCCTTTGAATTGATTTGTTTGAAAGGTAAAAAGTCGAAGCTGGTGCTGCTTTTGATTTTTGAGTCCTGTTCATGAAAGTGTATCATCTCTTCCTTGACAACTGGACAACATTACTCCCATCAAGTTTTTTTCCAACATTGTCATCGTTGGATACATCCTCATATGTAGCATGCATGCCATCAATAGGAACAAATCGTTGTAATGGGCTCCCATTCAACATTGTTGTCTGCTTGATGGGCCACTTTAGCAAAGTGATGCTACCCACTTCAACCACATCATCAATGCTTGCATTTTCTCTTTCAATACCCACACCCACACAATCAGGACCAAGTTCCTGAAAGTTGACATAATCATGTGGAAATACATATAAGATGGTTGTTAAGGCGGTTACGCCGCTAGCGGAAGCTAAATAGCGAGAACTCAACCAACAATAGAATTTGTCAGACGAGGACGAAGCTTGACCCGCAGGCGCATGGAAACAACTAGGTGGGTGTCAAATCACCTACTCGACCTTCTAATGACAATCACTACTAAGGAAATCAAATCTAAGTTCTAAAATATGCAAGTGACTGAAATCCGTACTACGAACGAATGCTATACGAAACAGGATCTAGAATCATTGAATCGATCTCAAACTCAAGGGGAAGTCTATACACTAGGTAAGAACAACACCCAAAAGACTTGAACTGCAAAATCAACCTATAACCACTCCGTGCGGTAAACGCGTATGAAGACAGGCCGAAAAATACAGGTGACCAAAACTTGACCCCGATGGTACTAATGTGTAGCTCTACTCGTTGTGGTTCTATAGATATGCTGCACGCTCTATTCCAACACACGAGTTGGAAGAAAACTCACACCGAAGCTCGTAGGAACTTACCACACATAGAAGCCGATAGCGCGCACTCTTGGTATCAGTGCGTAGCTCTCGCCGTTGCTAACACAATGGCGGTGTCGCTTCTCCAATGGCGGCTCCGTAGCTCGCGTAGCAAGTAGATAAGACTCTCTCTCTCTCTCTCTCTCTTAGACACAGTCACGGCGCTCAAAAACTCACTTCGATTAATAATCTGAATCCCCTTAGGTTACAAAACTTTGGCTTATATACCTCAGCCTTGGAGGTGAGAACATCTCTAACTAATTACATCAGCAAGTGAAATTACTTCGGGATTACAAGATGGAAACTCAATTGAGTCCCGTTACTTAATGAATGGCTCAATTCAAAATCAATGTCGGAAAGACATTTATTACAATCAATGGTTACAAAAATGATGAGTGTGAGCAAAAATGTGGGTGTGATCGTCTGCTGGCTCAACACTCCCCCCCCTCCGCGTTCATGTCGTCCCTGACATGACCTTTATGCTTGGTCAATAAAGTCCTGTCGTCTTGAGCATCTGCAAATGTGATTCGTATCGCAGGTTGCCGATGGTCAAGGTTGGGCCGAATATTTTGCTTTCGTGGGTGAAAAAGCCGGTGTAGAAAGCTTCTTCGAATGTTTGCATGTGGAAGCTAGGCAAAAACATAATCCTCTGGTATAGGAGGTGCAACACTTTTGGAGAAGGCTGCAATGAAAGGTCATACATCATATCAGTAACTGTGTCGGCCGTCGATAGTAGACTCGAGGTCGTGGCTTTATCTGGCGCGAACACTTCAATGCAAGCTAAGAGAGTCCTGCAAATTTTCTTGAGCATCTGACACGAAAGGTCAGGAGAGCCAGTAAAGAGCTTGATGGTGCCCGTTAGGGTTTTCACCATGTAGGCTTTACCTATTCTCTCTCCTACCTTTGGTCCTGGCATCCTTGGGTAATTAAGCCAATTTGGCTTCTTTTCTGCAATCCTGCCATGCTCTTTCCAGCTTCTGACTCTTGGCACCGGGCAGAAGGTTGCATCCTCCCGAATCTCCTTTGGTGCCTCTACCAAGTAGATGAGGTAGGCTGGGTATTTGTTCAGCCAACCTTTCCTCCATCTAGGCTGCGAATCTACAATCTTCTTTGATTGTTCCTCTTTTGTGATGTCGCCTTTGTAAAGAGCGACATACTGCTCCTCCTCTATTCTCTTTTTCGTTTTTATCACTTCAAACTTCATCAAAGGGAAAGGCAGGCTGGGTTGCATCCACTCTTCATGGAGCACTTTTGTGTCTAATCCCTGGAGTCTCCTCTCCCATTCCATTTCCGCCTTGGCACTCTCCTCTGCTGACTTTTCTATTTGGTCATGGAGCCTTTGTTCTTCTTCTTCAGAGATTCCTGAAGTTGAGGTCACCTCGTGAACTGGGGCTGGATCTTTAATTGTGGTTGCCTCTCCAGTTTCTGGTAGTTCTATGGCTGCTCCACCTGATTCTTCTTGTGGTGTCTCTGTCTCTCTTCTTTGTTGCTCTTGTAGATCTTGGAGTTGTTTGCGGAGGGTCTCATTCTCTGTTCTTAGTGTTTGATTTTCTAAAGTGAGCCGCTCCTCTGCTGCCAATGATCCCTCCGCAATGTGCAACCTTTGCACTTGCTCTAATCTTAGCTCTCTTTGTAAGCTTCGGACCTGGTCTTCCAGAGCTGGTACAAGAGCTCCCTCTTGTTCGGTTCCTGCTCTGCTAGCTCTAGGGGTAGTCCTGAGTCTAGTGATTGTTCTTTCTTGGAGCTCGACTCTTTCCCTTAGCTCAATGAGCTCATCTTTAGCCGCCTCCAAGTCGTCTTCCATCCGCTCCCTTGCTTCCTGTGCACTTGTTACTTCTCTTGAGGCCTCAACTAGCTGAAGTATCAAGCCATCTCTCTCGTTTTCCGCATCGTAGAGTGATGCTTTATGACTTTCAGATTCAGTCATAGCATCCTCTAATTTCCTGCAACTCGGCTTCCCTTTGTTTGGCTGTCTCAATCTCCACTTCCTTTGCCTTGGATCTTTCTTTGATCTTGTTGAGCAGTTCATGCACCATGTGCATGTCTTTTTCATCTTCATCTGTCAACTCTAAAGCTTTTTTGGCCACCACCTCCACTGGCTTCGGCTCTTCTAGTACATTCTGCTCGTCTAGTTTTTCATCACTTTCTTTTGTACTCTTTGTATTTTCCTCTGTCCCTCTCCGATCATCTCGTTTTTGTAGGGTGATCCCATAAACCGCCTCAAGGGCCTCTTCTTCAGTGTACCCTATCGCTACCAGATCCTCATAATCGTTTTTCTTTTGCTGAATTGGATCTATCTCCTTTTCCTTGGTCCCGGCCTCCGGCTTTTCCATACCAGCCGTGTCCATCTCTACTGTGGTCTCTTCCACAATGATTTCCGTCTTCTTTGGGCTGGGTACATCAGTAAAGGAGGGCTGATTTCCTCAGTCATCTTGGCTTTCCCTTTGTTTGCTTGCCCGTCTTTCTCTTGATGTTCAATAGACTCATCTACTTTCTTCTTCCCCTTGTCGTCCTTTTGCAGCTCAGCTTTTAAAAGCTGTACTTCCTCTTCAGTGTATGGCTCGACAGGTTGCTGCTCCAGTATTGCCTCTGACTCCTCATAAGCTCTAATATATTGATCATATTGATCAACATGTGGCCTGGCTGAGCTAGTTCCGACTTTAGTGGGGTCTGGCACCCACTTTTCTTCAAAGTCCCCCTTTAGAGCTCTTTCCGCTCTAAACTGTTCCACTAGTCTTTCCATTCGTGCCGCTTTCTGACTTTTGGTTTGCTTGGGAGCAACCTTCTTCTTTGCTTTCTTCATAATCGGCTCATCCACATTCTCTTCAGGTTCTGAAACTATTTCTAGTTTCCTGCGTGCTCTTGTGGACGCCCTCTTGGATACTTCAGGGTGTTCTTCCTCCTCATCGGCTTCTCTAAGCCACTCATTCTGGGAGGGAACCTTTGGCCATTGATCTCTGGCTCCAATAGCTTCATAAGCTATTCTTGTCAGAACTTCAGCTCCTCCTATATACTTTGGCTTCTCGTTGTGCATGGCAATTACTTGCTCGTGGATGTGTTGAGCGTAATTCACCTCTTTTGGCATATTGCTCTTCAATGCCCATGTGATGGTAGTTGCAATGGCATGGGGCGGTGTCGTATACTTTTGCGGTCTTTTACTGCAAATATGGAGAAATTGGTTGTACAGTCGGCAAAGGGTTGCCGCTCTTTGGTCCGCCATATCTCCATAAGTTGCATTCTGTTTCTTGGACCCATAAACCTCTATAGCCTCCCTTCTTTCCCTGACAGAGCTCCCTTTGTTGTTCAGCTTCAATGCATCTGCAATGAGCTGTGGAGTGATCTGTACCTCTACTTTCTCTCCATCTATTGCTGTCAATGTGGCTTTCCCATCCTTCTGAATGGAGGTTGCCAACTCATACACTCTTCTTGTATCTACACTTGATGGTCTCGAGGTGAAGAATCTGTGCAAGTCTACCCTTTCCAGGTACCTGCTGATGTTCTCTGACCTGCTATAATCCACCAACTCTTGTGGGATCATCGGTATATCCACCGCTTGCCCTTGAGGATCTCTGAAAGTCCCCTGGTAGATCTTTATTCCCTCTTGTTCCAGTACTGCTTCCTCCACCCAAGTTTTGGTTGGCTTGAGGGTTTCTGCTGGAATGTCAAAGGGTTCCGCTTCTGCAAGAGCATCTTTGATTGTCGGTCTTTTTCTCTTCGTTGCCGATAACTTGGCGGAATCCATGGATCCTGTAACTCCAATTTCAGAAGTTAGCGTCTTTTTAGTACTGAAAGCCGAAATGAAGCTTTTAACTATTCAAATGACTTGAAAATTGAAACATGAGCTATTCAGGGCCTAAGGATGCAGGGTAGGTGAAAAAATATGCAAACTGGGCTCAGAATCATGCTGGAGACATCATACGCGTATGATGTCTTTTGTGTCAAAATGACTTCATATTGGTTGTGCTTGTAGCTGATAGTGTATACATGAGTATCATATGCTTGGATTTGAGTTTGGATCCCATTTGGTCAAGTTTTGGCCAGTTTAGTCCAGTTTAGGCTCTTGGCAAAATTTTGAAAGGGAAATGGATTTTATGATCCAAATTGGATAAAACTTGGTGGTTCACCTTCAAATGGCATGTAGATCACTTCTGTTTTGTGGTTGAAGCCCTGAGGTGCCAAAATCACATAGTGAGACATCATACGCGTATGATGTCTTTTAGTGTATTTTTGGACCAAATTTCTCTTTAATCTTGGATATGGCTTTAGATAGGCTTATTCAGTGGATTTATGAATTTTGGATATATTTTGGGCTAAAAATGGCTCTAAAGACATCATACGCGTATGATGTCTTTTTCATCAATTTTTCATGGGATTGATTCTGTGGACTCCCCATGTACTAGTGAAGGACTGTCTCTACTCAAATCTTGGTTTGGACTTGAGTATGTTGGATTTGGGGCCAAAAATAGGCTTTGGATGAAGGATTTTCCCTCAATTGGGCTAATGGGGTGATCCACTTGACCAAATGGTTCCAAACTTCATATGTAGCATGTATTAGATATATATAATGGATGTATGATGCCAAATGAGCAGTTTTGGCTCTGTAAGTGCAAATAGACATCATACGCGTATGATGTCTTTTGTGTCAAAATGGTGCTTTTTGGTTCCAGATAGCTTGTAGATGTGTTAATCAACAATCCTACAAGGTTTCAATGAGTTTGGAGTTATTTTGACAAAATTAGGACCAAAAATCAATTTTATGGCCTACTTTGCGTCTTTTTGGTTTTCCTTGGGTTTTTAACTCCAATTCTCATGATACTTGGTTCATAGGATGTGATTAACATGTGGAATGAGGCTATGCACTCAAATGTTGAAATGGATGTGAAAATCATGCTGTGAGACATCATACGCGTATGATGTCTTTTCTTGAAATGTTGGTCTTTTTGTGCAAAGAATGCTTTGTGCTAGTGCCCTAAGCCCTGCTAACTAGTTTTCAACTTAAAAAGTCATTAGTTTAGCTAAAAAGCCCCCTTTAGGCATTTCAGTCTCCGAAGTCGTCTTTTTGCCTTGGAGTTGAATTTCTACAACTTTTCTTCTCGAGAGTTGCATTTCCAGCTCATTGGATATGTTGTGAAGCCACCTATTTGGTTGAACTTGACTTTGGCTCCTTGTTCTCCATCTTTCTCCATTTGGTTGCCCGAAAGCGTCTTTTTCACCATCGGTAAGTGAATCAGCTTTCTTTTGGGTTTTGCTTGCAAACATAAGTCATCCATGTATATTTGAAGCTGCTTGTGAAGTTTCATGTCATTTGGTCGTCAATTTTAGCCGTTATGCCAAAATGACGCTTTGTGTGTCCGCCACCGAATCGGTTGTTCCGACCTACTTTTGGTGATCCAAACCCGGGGATACTCCATGGTTGCATTTCCCTCGATGTTGTTAAGCTTCCTGAGATGTTTTGTGTCGTTTCGACAACTTTTTTTCTGTTTGCCTCTTGCAGGCTCTGTTGACCTAGGGTTTTTCAAGTCGTTCTTTCTCGAGCTTTGAGTGTTAGAAATCCATCTTCTATGTTAGGGTAACCCACCTCTAAGTTCTTGCAAGGTTTGGTTAGGCGGTTGTGCCCCTACCTAGCGTTCCTCCCCATTCCCCGTCTGCTCTTGTTTCTTGGTTTTGGTCAGTTTTCGCGACAAAAGTTAACGATAAGCATCGAAAGCTTATGGCAACGAGTCTACCTCTCATGTCTGGTGTCCTCTGAGCTCTCGTAGCAGTCGTAGAAGGTGGTAGAAGGTCGGATGCTCCTGTGTGCTCTTTGCTCTCTCCAAGAAGGTAATAGTGGAAATGAGCTTGAAAGTGATGTGAAAAATACTTAACTTCGGACTTCCCGGATCACTTGTTACCAAATTTGACATGTGCTCCTATCTCGTCGTAAAATGCACTTTAGGATTTGAATTTTCTCAATTTGGACTCCGTTTGACCTGTTTCTGAGAAATCTGTCCACTTTGCCAAAATTCTGTCATTTCGGGCTTTCCGCAACTTTTTCAGAATTGTACCCAATTTTTACCATGGGTTGCCCTTGTCATTAGGACCATCACCGTCTATTCTTTTCTTTTTTCCGATCTCATTTCACGTGCTTTTTTATTTTTCTTTTACTTTTATTAAGAAAATCATAAAAAATAAAGAAAAATAGCAAATTGAAGCCAAAAAATTCCAAACATACACAATAAATAGCTGGTAACCCTGTGTATATGAATATACACTTATTTGTGATTTCTGGACATGGATTACCACTTTTTAGCTCCAAAAACACTCTTATTTAGTGATATTTATACGTCTAGAGACCCAAATTCATCATTTGATCTCTTCTTGTTGCAAAACAAGGTATATAAGGGCATAAATATTATCAATATCCGCAAGCAAACATAAAAATTGCAAAATCATGTAAAACACTGCCCTTGTAATATAATTTTTGTTTTTCTTTGTTTTCGGCGCTTGTAGCTGCTTTGTAACTCCTGTATGCCTGTATACCTCCCCCCCTCCTAGTCTGAGTCCTCCCGGACGACTATGAAGTGTCTGTGGGCGAAGCATTGTAGTTGTTTTGGTCATAAATTCCCAATGCAATTGCAGAGCGATGATACAACAGTCTTTCCAATAAAGCTGCTCTTTGTTTGATTGAAGGATTGGTGGTCGGGTTTTGGGTTGGTGATACTTCGGTAGTAGAATCAGTAGATGGATTCATCTTTACCCTGTTGTTCTTTTTCACTATCCAAATCTGCTTCCGCTTCGCTTGTGCTTGCCACAAACTCTTTGCGACCCAAACCTGCTTTGTCCTTTGTGTTGATTTCCTCGCCTTGAAATACCTAGGAGTTTCCGTTGATTGTATGAAAGTGAGTTCCTGTTTACAAATCTTTGGGATCCAAATTTTCTTGCTATAGCTTTGTGCCGTCATGAACTTCTTTGGAATCCAGATCTGTTTCACTGTCCTTGATTGTCTGGAATCACTCTGTTGTCTGGTATTGAAGACTCTGCTTTCCACCTTTGTGTTCTCTGGCACAACCTTTTTTGGTCTCCATACCAACTTTGACTCCGTTTTTTCCCAAGGTTGAGCTGTTATATTATTGCTTGTCTTCCTTATCCACTGTTGAGGATTCCTCGTCGAAGAGTAATCCGGTTGTATAGAAACTTTTGGTTGCCATTGCTTCTTCTTTTTCTCTGGTTGTTGTTTACCTTTGTTCTTGGATTCTTCCTTTGGAGTTGTCTCTGATCCTTTGGTGAACTTAACTGATTGACTTTCACCTTCGTATTTGATAAGCACTGATTTAGAACTCCAGTCAATCATTGCATTGTATTGCTTCTGCCATGGTTGTCCTAGCAATAATGGATGTTGTGTAGCTTGGTCTTCAACCACGTAAAACATATGAGGATACACATAATGGTTAATCTGTATATGTAAAACTGTGCATCCGACAGTTTTGATTGAATTCTCAGAGTAACTCTTTAACTCTTGCTTGGCAGTTTGTAGTTTAGTGTCATTTGTCAATTGTCTATACAAACTGAGTGAAAGTAGGTTAGCTTGAGCTCCTGAATCCAATAGTGCTCTGGCTTTGATTTGGTTGGTTCCTACTTTGCATTCAATGATGGGTTCTTCTTTGTCATTATCCATTTCTGTTATACTGACTGCGTTTATTCGTATTGCTCCTTCATTGCGCTGTTTCTGACGTAGTAGCCTTCTTTTCTCCATTCTTTCCTTCGCCTCGGCTTGTGCTTCCTCCTCAATCTTTTTCTTTTTCTGGACACGCAGCTTTTCTTGATGTATTTTGAGAAGCATGTCTTGGGTTAGCGGCAAAAGATACTTTTTCACTCTGCATCCACTAATCCAATTGGGCATTTCTTCTCCGTCTAATGTAGCAAGCTTGACGGCTCCACTTGGTGATAGATCTTTAATCACCAGAGGTCCCATCCCTCGCTTTTTAAGCTTCTTAGCATGCTATTTCAGAGTGTAAACGAGGACATAGACCCCAACCTTAAACTCTTTAGTCCGCACATGCTTATCAAAAAATTCTTTTTGTCGCCTTTTTTGAGCGTAGATAGAAGCTACTGCTTTTAGGCGAAGCTCATCTAGCTTTTCCAGGTCATCTATTCTATCAAAAAGGTCGTGCCCTGTCCACTCTAGATCCTTAGCCACCCTTAAGGTTGAAATCAAGAATTCTATTGGTAAGATAGCATTTAGCCCAAAAACCATGTTATATGGGGTCGTTCCTATTGATGTTTTATATGCTACCCTATATGCCCATAATGTTGAATGCAACTTTTGATCCCAGTCAGTTCTCGACTCAGATACAATCTTCGCGAGGACCGTGCATATGGTTTTGTTTGTTGCTTCAGCTTGTCCGTTTGCTTGTGGATGATACGGGACTGATTTCCTATGGATTACCATGAATTCATCTAGAAGGATCTTTATCACTTCATTTATAAAATGTGTGCCTCGATCACTCACAATTTCTATTGGCAATCCATATCGTACAAAGACGTATTCATACAGAAATTGTGAGGTGGTCCTGGCATCTGCCTTTTGAGTTGCCTTTGCTTCGACCCACTTTGTTAGATAGTCTGTAGCCACAATGATGTATTGTGCATGAGTCTTATATGCAGAAGGTGAAATGGGTCCGACATAATCAATCCCCCATTTTGCAAAAGCTCTTGCCCCCATCATTGGTCTAAGCGGCATATCATCTCTTTTAAGTGGTACTTTGGTCCGCTGACAGTCATCACACCGTTTAACGTATTCCTCAGCGTCCATATGTAATGTTGCACTACAAGAGGCTCTTCATATTAGCGACGCTCACACAGCGACGCTTATAGCGACGCTCATAGCGACGCCGGCTGGGGTAAAAAAATAACCGAGCGCGCCCAAAAACTCAGATCTCAGATCTGAGTTTTTCGGCGCCCTCAAGCAAGGAGCAGGTAACGCTCTCCCTCACTCTCTCTCTCTCTTTTTCTTCTCCACACACACACACACACACACACACACACGAGGAGAGGAAGGAGAGCCAGGTATGCTCCTTCCCTCTCCTCATTCTCATGTTCCCTTCCCCTCTTTCTCTCCCCCTCTCTCTCTCTCTCTCACACACACACATACACACACACACATAGTGTTTTTGAGAGAGAGAGAGAGAGAGAGAGAGAGAGAGAGAGAGAGAGAGAGAGAGTACAAACAAAAACAAAAACGCACACACACACACATACATAAACAAAGAATGCACACACACATTGAGAGAGAAAAAGAGAGAGAGAGAATGCATAAACAAAAAACGCACGCATTGAGAGAGGAAAAGAGAGAGAGAACATGCATAAACAAAAAACGCACACATTGAGAGAGGAAAAGAGAGAGAAAACATGCATACGATCCAAAAAAACGCACACACATTGAGAGAGAAAGAGAGAGAAACTAATTTAACGTCGTAGGAAACTAATTAAAATTAAAAGACCTAAAGATCTAGCCGACGAGGAGTTGAACTCAAGACCTATTATTCAAGAGGGAAATGGCATAATCAATCTATCATACTTGGCATGGGTGATAGAAAGGTTATACCATTTATCTCTTTTTATTGGCACACACATCCACACACGCGCACACACACAAGAAGAAGAGAGTTATAACGTCGTAGGAAACTATCTTAAAAGACGTTAAAGATTAGGTTATATGTAGACTTACATTAAATTAGATTTAGGTTTATTTTTAACTAGATTTACGTTTATTTAAGCTAGATTTAGATTTACGTTATATTAGATTAGATTTAGGTCTCCATAGACTGCGATGCCTGCATGAAGCGGGTGAAGAAAGCCCTCAATGGAATATAGGGTATTGCTGCCTTCACTCATGGTGGGCTCCGTCGATCCAAAAGTACTGGTGAAATGTCTTCAGAAGATAGGGAAGAAGGTGGATCTTCAGGGCGGCAAGAGTCACTACATCCCCGACACAATGACCATCTAAACAACCTCTAGTCATTAGACTTACGTTAAATTAGATTTAGCTTTATTTTTAGTTAGATTTACGTTTATTTAGATTTACGCTTATTTACGTTAGATCGAGTCCACGCAAGAATTACTTACGGTTTAGGGTTTAGAGTTAGATGAACAGTGAAAAGATCTACTGTGAAAAGATGTTAAGATGAAGTGAAGTGCTACAGCTAGAGAAGAGGCAAAGGGGTTTTGTCCACTACATGCAGTATCATGTAGACGTGGGTGTGTAGATTTCTTGTACCCACAAATATAGGTATTGACCAATAAAGACGAGATTATAACTCGGTGGTTCTGATCTCCGTGCACCTCTAGACCGAGGTGTGCGGGGATTGGACATGACTAGAGAATGTGAGGTAAAGAGAGAGAGAGAGAGAGAGAGAGAGAGAGAGAGAGAGAGAGAGAGAGAGATAAGACGAAGAATGCCAATAGAATATTAAATTTGTTGTCCAGGTTATAAGTTTTTTATCCTCATTATGAGTAGCGACGAGGATGTGGGACCGTCCAACCGAAACACCTATCTCTCAATGAGGGTCTTATGTCCTTGTAATCAATGCAAGCATGCTGTGCGATGGACAAGACGTGTTTCTTTGCAGCACGTTCGCGAATTTGGCGAGTTCGATCCATCTATTATAGATCGAGTTGTTGCCAATTATAACTCGTCGGACTCTGACGCTGGCCAACAAGCAGCAATCTTGCAACCCAATAGACGTGTTCGCAGGCGCTTTGGTCAAGCAGCATATGTGAGGCCACAAGATGTAGCCTCTGACAGCTCGGGGGATGATCATGCAGAGCACATTCCCAACGAGGCAATGTTTGAGCCCGAGATTGATGAAATGATCGAGACAATCATGGATTCAGAAAGGCTTATCTATGATGATATGAAAAGTGAAGCCGATACGCCATTGTATAATGGAGCACGTATGTCTAGATTGAAAGCACTCCTGGTTCTTCTCAACATGCAGGCAAAGTTTGGATGGAGTGACACTAGCGTCACAGCGCTTTTCAGGTGATCTATTACAATTAGTTTACTTTAATAGAACTCTAAATGTACAATGATCTGATAGATTTTTACACGACTGTATCATATTTTTATGTTGTGTACATTGCTGAAAGAGCACATACTACCAGCTGACAATGTGATGCCAGATTCCCGAGATGAAGCAAGAAAGATTTTGCGAAACTTGGGGATGGATTACAATTCTATCCACGCTTGTCCTAATGACTGCATTCTTTTCAGAGGGGAATACACAGACATGGAGAAGTGTCCGAAATGTGATTCCGAAAGATATCGAGTAGATCTCCACGGGACAAAAATTCCACAAAAGGTTTTGCGACATTTTCCTCTGCTTCCTCGCATCAAGCATTTCTTCGAATGTAAGTCCATGGCCGCCTAGCATCATGGCATGAGGAGAATAAATCTTCGGATGGTGTGCTACGAATTCCTGCAGATTGCGCAGCCTGGAAACATATAGATGGAACATGGTCGGATTTTGCCAGGGAAGCTCGAAATTTGCGCTTAGGCCTGGCTATGGATGGCGTAAATCCATTTGGTCAAAGATCAACATCTTACAGTGTATGGCCCATTGTCATCGTCAACTACAACATTCCCCCGTGGTTGACTACGAAGAAGGGGCAC
This sequence comes from Adiantum capillus-veneris, assembly GCF_014529385.1. Classification (NCBI taxonomy): domain Eukaryota; kingdom Viridiplantae; phylum Streptophyta; class Polypodiopsida; order Polypodiales; family Pteridaceae; genus Adiantum; species Adiantum capillus-veneris. The sequence goes on along the minus strand of NW_028221405.1, from coordinate 154,491 downwards.
CTATGGCTAAGCTTGATTGTGCCAGGGCGATATAAAGTGGGGAATATGGATGTGTATCTTCGTCCACTATTGGAAGAGCTACAACAATTGTGGATTGGCATAGAGGTGGTGGATATGAGCCGACACACAGGACGACGGAATGCTTTGATCAGAGGCATTCTAATGTGGACCATGCATGACTATCCCGGGCTAACAGAATGCTTAGGTGATCTATTGACACTCCTCACTCAGACACTGTAAATATTGTTTTTTCCCATAGTTGATCTATTATCATGTGTATACATGCAGGGCTTCAAACAAGCGGATATAGAGCACGTGTCACATGTGGACCTAGACTGAATGCACGTAGGGCACCCTCATTGAAGAAGCAAATCTACGAAGGTCATCAAGCGTATCTTCCAGAGAATCATGTGTTACACGACGGCTTTTTGGGAAGAGAGCCACCAAGGATGTCTGCACAAGCATGGTTAGAGCAGAAGGAGATGTGCGATGACGGATTGCCTCTAGGGATGAAGAGACTATCTCTATGGTACGAGTGATCAATCACTTGCTCGATCCAATGCACATATTCAAGAATGTGGGTAATCTACTATGGGACCATTTGACCGGCAAGAAAGATACTTTGGGAGCCAGAGTTGACCTTAGAAATGTGGATCGTATGGAGCAATATTGGCCGCAAACAGCGTCTGATGGATCGATAAAACTCCCTAAAGCACCATGGATTTTCACAGGAATCCAAGAACGCAAAGTAAAAGAGGCCATTCGATCTTTGCGGACCCCCACTGGCGTAATGCACTCGCTCCGAACGTGTTTTACTAAAGAAGGAAAGCTTACCGGTTTGAAGTCACACGATTGGCATAAAATGTGTCAGGTACGTTCATAGTGGTCTTTAATATCATTGCATAAAATGTGGACTTTAATATCATTGCTGCACATACTATACAGTTTATTTTACCGGTTGCCATTGAGGGATGTTTGTCTCTCGACATCCGTAACACAATCTACAAACTTGCAAAGCTGGTGCAATGGATCTCACAAAAGGAGATCAACATAGATTCCATACCATTCGCCAAACAAAATGCTGCGGAGCTTGTGTGCATGTTTGAGAAACATTTTCCTACTACCATGCTAACCATTCAGGTGCATCTTCTTGTTCACATAGTTGATGAGGTGGAAATAGTTGACACAGTTCATTCCAGATGGATGTTCTTCTTAGAGCGTTTCATGAAAACGCTTAAGGGATATGTGCGTCAAAAGGCACGTCCGGAGGGTAGCATGGCAGAAGGTTGGTTGGTATCAGAGTCCCTAGTGTACATTGGAGAGTGGCTAGACGGATTTGATAAATCCCGGGACACGCTATGGCGAACCATAGATGATGAGCGCATATCTGGGATTGTCATGTGCAATCTCGGTGTTGAGAAGAAGATGACGGAAGATCTAGAGGCTAAAATCAACCGATTTTGCATGCTTCACAATCCAGTGATGCAAAAGTGGATTTCACAATATGAGGATGCAAAGCAAGAGCGACAAAGGGCACGAATCGAGTGGAGACGGGGAAGACGACCACCGATGCACTATCCAGCGGTTCTGGAGAGCCTACCAACCTTCATGAGCTTAAGATGGTTGCACAACCAATTGAAAAGCGCACAACAATGCGGTGACAAAGTGACTGAAGAAGAGTGGGAGTACTCTCGGGGTTGCGCGACCAAGGTAAGTTTGCAATGTACGACTAGCAAGTGACTTTATTTATAAACGTTTGAACGGCCACTCATAATCTTTGTTCGTTGTAGTATAAGTCATACACAGCAGCATGGTGTAAAGGTCGACATTTTAGGGTGGAACGAATCGACAAAAAGCGTTTTACTCAAGATTGTGGAATCATGGCAAAATTTGAACAGTCTAGTCGACGACGTTCCTCTGATGCAGATCCTGTGGTGGCGGAACTCACTTACTTCGGCACGCTGCAAGAGATTTTGAGGATCGATTACAGAGGATTTTTTGTCGACTTGTTCGACGTGCAATGGTTCAAGATAATCATGGAGGGTTGCAACGCTACTGTGCATAGAGGAGAGTCTGGTTTTCTTGAGGTGGATTCTACTAAGAAATGGACTGACCTAAGAGACACTTTCGTACTACCCGAGCATTGTGAACAAGTAAGTATATAAATAGTTAACATCCCCCTTTTACAAGTTATGTGCTTGAAAGCTCTCATGTAGGTTATGTGGCTCTGGCAGGTAATATTTCATCCTGCAAAGTCTACATCAAACTGGTGGTACGTCATAGAGGTAGCCCCTCGTAGTGCAAGGACGTATGAAGGCTACCATGTGCCAATCACAACGACATCAATGGAGGAGATCAGAGAAGATGCTCAATCAGAAGCCGCTGTGGTGGTGCCAGACGAGCATCAAGATGCTACTACTCTATATGGGGTGCATGCAGAGGAGCTACAAAATGAAACAGAGGATATGTGTTTAAACGAAGAGCTCTATATAGATATAGGAAGTTATGCTGAGTTATGCGAGGATGAGAGAGAGATCTCTTAAAGCCACAAATATTGTATTTGAACAATTTTGCTCCGTGTTGTAAAAGCTCTGGCTCTCTAAGTACCTTCCATGGTGTATAACGCTCTTTTCTACTCGCGCTCACATCTTTTGATTGAAAATTCTGAGTTTTCGACTTGCCTCTTCTATCACTCGATTCATTGCGTCATTGTATTTATATGCGTCATTACGTCATTGTATTTAATGGTCTTTGCGTCATTGTCTACTCTATTCATTCAATATTAAGTTTAAATATTCGTGTGTTTAATGCAGGTATGGATGATGAGGAGTTTCTTTCTTCTTTGTCACCGCAGCAGAGACAGTGGTACGTGGAGCGTCATCGCTCTGGCGCATCATCGCGCGTTCCTACACCATCCGCATCTCCCTCTCTTTCGGAGCATTCGGCGCGCTCCGAAGCTTCGGCGTCGACGAGACGAGCTTCACACTCGTCTAGACACCGGCGCTCTAGTGGTGGCGGTGGCGGTTGTTGTGGGGATTCCGCCACCGATGCCTCCACACCGACTCGTGTTCGACGAGGCTCTTTACCCTCCCCTTCTTTGCCCACCCCCACACCAGCCACATCATTGCCATCTACTCCAGGTTTTGCACGGCTGACTGTTCCTAGAAGCTACACACCTCTACCTACTCCGCCAGGAGCCACCCCACTCGACACTCCTCGCTTCGGGGCCCAGACGCCGGTGGAGACACCTGACGCGTCACCGGCCAGAGGGCTTGCCTTACTCCGTCGACATCAGCGGCGGCATCATCATGGATGATGACGGCAAGAAGGTGATCTCGCGCATGCGTGGTCTTTGCTCTCAGCTGTTTAGACACTACATACTAAACAAATGGAGTGAAGTACCAAGTGATTTAAAAAACAGAGTCATCAGTATACTTCATGATGAGTTTCCCATTCCAACACGGGATCAACGCTTCAATGAAGACCTGATGAAGATTCGAATGCGCGAATACTGCAAACACAAGCGTTCCGAAGTGCAAAAAGCAATCAAGAATGGGTGGAACAGGCCAGATTGGCTGGCCAAAGAAGATTGGAAGAATGCGAAGAAAGCAGCGCGCGAGAATCCCGACAAGTGGAAGCAACAAAAGGATGCAGCCAGAGCGCGAGTAGAGGCAGGGAGCTCGCACCACTTGGGGAGCGGTGGATGGGCATCATTTGAGGCCGATTTTGTAAGTCTTTTCACATTGCTCTTTATGCATGTTCGATAGTTTAGGGTTTATGAGTTTTTTAGTTCTAACATAATGAAATCTTTGTATGTTTTGACAGTGGTCGATGACAGGACGTGATCCCACACCGTACGAGCGCGAGTACGCAGGCAGGAAGGGCTTAAACGCCCTGATGGACATTCTCAGTTCTCGCGGCGGCATGGTTAGTATTAGGGTTTACTCTTTTTTATTTTTTGTATTGTTTTATAAATGTCGTTATATGTTTATACTTACTGAAAGCTGTCTTATTGTCTTTTTTTGCAGAATCCGACAAATACGCCGCTTGGACGCGATGAGACGTCTAACTAGACGACGTCAGTTTAGCCGTAGCTAGATAGCATTAGTTTAGGGTTTCTCATAGCTTATATATCATGAGACGGATTTTATACGTCTTTTTGAACCATGTATATTATTACATTTGTCACCGCAGTCCCTTTTGCCAATCAATTCTTTATGCCTATGATGTTGTACAATTGTCATTATTACATTTGCCAATCAATTCATTTTGCCTATGATGTGTACAATTGTCAATTTTGCAAACAATGCGTCTTGTGGGTGACTATTTTGGGTCTATTATCTACCTTTGCACTTTTTTTAAAAAGTGAATCAAGTACAATATGGTTGATTGAATGCCCTGCCACCAAAAAAAAAATCTCTCGGGCGTCGCTATAAGCATCGCTATTTATGGCTCTATAGCGTCGCTGTGAGCGTCGCTATAGTCTTCTGTGTAAACGTCGCTATAGGCGTCGCTATATAGCGACGCATATAGCGACGCTCATAGCGACGCCTATAGCGACGCTCTCGTAGCGACGCTCGTAGCGACGGTTTTAGCGACGCCGGGGGTTATAAAAACCCAATGTATTTCCGTCGCTAACAGCGTCACAAGAGCACACAACCTCTTGTAGTGTTGGCCACCATATTCCTACGGCTAAGACAAGTTTTGCTGTCTTATCACCTGAGAAATGGCCTCCACCTACTCCTCCATGAGCTTGCTCCAGGATTATCACATACTCAGACTCTGATGCGCAAATCCTAAGCTGGTTGTCTTTACCTCTCTTATAGAGTTGATCTCCTATTAAAGCGTAATCTCTAGCTTCTGTCTCTACAGATTTCTGACGAGCTTTTGACGTTCCTTCTGGGAAAGTTCTATTTGTGAGATATTCAACAATATACTGACTCCATTCTGGAGCGATCATTATCTGATATAATGTCGAATACTCTGCTGGCGGTTTTGATGAACATACAATACATACAGTGACATATTCATGTACGCTTTCTTTCATTCCTGGCCAATAGACTCCCAATTGTAACAAATTCCTATATGTGTTCCTTCTTGAACAATGAAATGCACATTCCTGAACATGTGCTTCGCGCAGATATATATTATATTCCTCAGGATTGATGCATAGTCGTAAAACATGATCATTTCCCAATTGATACAACCTTCCTGCAACCAATTGAAGATTCTTGGATTGCTGAATAGCAATATGTTTCTGGTTGTATTCTCTTCTATCGAACTCTCCTCCATAGGTTAATAGGTTAACGACATTTTGAGACCACTTCGGTATCATTTCTATGTTGAACAAGTACGCGTCTGGCATGTCGTCATCTACTCCTATAGGGTCTTCTCCATTCGTCAATCGCGAAAGATGATCAGCTCTAAGATGTGTTTTTCCTTTCTTTACTACTACCGTGAAGTCGAATTCCAGTAAGATAATGAACCATCTCACTATTCTCCCAGTATTGCATGGTTTATTCACTAGGTAGAGCAAGGCTTGGTGATCCGTAAAAAACACAAACTTGTTGGCTAGAAGATAATGCCGAAATTTCTTCACAGCATATATCATTCCTAATCCCTCTCGCTCTGTTGTGGTGTAATTCTTCTCTGCATTGTTGAGCTGTCGACTGGCGTAATAGATAGGAAAATCCATGTTTCCTTCTTCTGGCTAAGCCAGAATGCATCCTATTGCATATGCCGAAGCATCTATATGCACATGGAATACCTTCTCCCAATCTGGTGAGTTCAAGACTGGAGCAGTAATGAGTGCCTCTTTCAATTTCTTGAACGATTCCTCACACTCATCTGTCCATTCAAAGTTCACTATTAGCCTGTAAAGTGGTCTGCCTATTATAGCGTACATGTAAATGAATCGTCTATAATATCCGCAATGTCCCATAAAGCTCTGCACTTGTTTCGCATTGGTTGGTCTAGGCATATCCACTATAACCTTTATCTTCTCTAAATCCGTGGATATTCCGTTTTGTGAGACAATATGTCCCAGAATTCTGCCCTGTCGGACCATAAACACACATTTCTCAGGATTGAGACAAATGCGATATGTCCTACATTTCTCAAATACTTTTCTTAGGTGTTCTAGATGCTCATCTCTCATAAGAGAATGTACACACAAGTCATCCATGTATATTTCTAGAAACAACCTTAAGTATTCTTTGAAATCATGCGTCATCAGCCTCTGGAAGGTTGCGGGAGCATTGGTTAGACCAAAAGGCATAACCCGATAAGCATAAATTCCCCACTCCGTTGCAAAAGCTGTTTTATGTTGATCTTCCAGTGCTATGGCTAGCTGGTTATATCCTGAAAAACCATCAAGAAAAGAGTATGCTGTTTTCCCTGATACACGCTCTAGAACATGATCAGTTATCGGCAAGGGATAATTGTCCCTGATTGTTGCAGCATTCACTTTCTTTAAGTTGACACACACTCGGAGTTTTCCGTTCTTCTTGGGTACTACCACAATTGGAGATACCCAATCGGTGTGTTCAATCTCGTATATGAATTCAGCTTCCATTAGCTTATCTATCTCTTCTTTGATTCGCTTAGCAAAAGTATCATTATATGTGTATGGTCTCTGTCTGCTAGGCTTTGCGTCTTGTTTCAGTGGGATTGTGTGTTGGCATATCGATGGGTCAACTCCCTTTAAGTCCTTATAAGACCATGCAAACACATCCCTATACTCTCTGAGAAGACTCAAAAGTCTCTCTTCCTCGCCTGGAGACAAATCTGTGGCTATGTACACCGGTCTAGGTGGCTCACCTGGAGCTGCTAAATCAACTTTTTTTGCATCCTCCGGTCCGTCATAAGATTCGTTCTCCTTCCTCTCTCGAATAGGTGGGGTAAATATCACCTTCCTATCCTCTATTGTGAATTTCCTATAGTGAGAGGGAACATCCATGTTTTCCTTGATTTTGGCGTTTTTGTCCTCTCCACTCTCAATTTCTGTCGTCCAAACTTCTTTCAGAGTTTTCTTGAGCTCTCTGTACTTGTTTCTACGTTCTAGCTTGGACTCCGTGTGTTCTCTGTTGCGCTTGTTCTTTTCTGATTTTTCTGTTTCTGTTTTCGTTCCATTTCTTTGAACTTGATTTCTTGAGCCTTTTTTGTCTTTTCGTAAGCTCTTTTGATCATTGCCTCTCATTCTTCAAGAAACCTTGTCCTTAACACAATCTTCCGCCTTTACTAGCATTAGGAATTGATTTTTTCCTCTTATTCTAGGCATCGGATTGGTTCTAACCCCCTTTGTTTTTCTCTTTGCTCTATAGCGTTTCTGGCGTTGTTTAGTTTGGTTCGGAAAATCATAAAATTGGACATCCGTTATAGTTTCTTCGTTTCCGCTTGAATTGTCCGTTGACTCGTTGTCTGCTTCATTTCCCCACTCAAGATGATCGGGAATGTCGTGAAATACATCCTCTTCATCTTCCTTTTCCAGTGTCTTGTTCTTTTCAGTTTCTTTTTCGAGTACATTTCTCAACATGAAGTACGGAACCACGTCGTACCCGTCCTTGTCGCAAAATTTCGTTGTGGGACCATCCGGAATTGCACAAACATCTAGGGTTGCTAGAATGTGTGTCCATTCTAATGGTTCAAGCGTGTCCTCTGGAAAGGGTTCTCCTATATAAGTTTCATCTTCGATAGCCCTTTCTAAAACACATTCTTCTCGTTTCAGACTTCCACATTTCGAAGCTCCACACATCCATAACTCCTTGGGTTTACCTAACCAAGCTGAAAATTCGGATCCTACCAAAGTAGCTGAATCAAACTCCTCCACCGGTGTTCGGTTCACATCTTTGTAGCTATGGTCTTTCAGGTTCACACGTGTAGTGGTTTCCATATTTCTCAGGTATATGTGATTGTAGCCCCAATCCTGGATCATTTTCAACTGTCTCATGAATGGTCTTCCCAGTATGATATCATAGTTATTCTCCTTGCCAAAATTGACAATAGCAAAAGTATGTTCGTATTCAATGCCGCAAGAAGTCACTACAAATTTCTCTAATAACCCCATAGGTTTCTCCATGTGTCCATCTTCTAATTGGAGTTTCAACCTAGTCTTCCTTATTGCTGGTTTCCCCCATTTTTTCCAGATTTCTTTTGTAGCAATGGCTACCCCAGCTCCGCTGTCTAGTATTGCCATCGTGTTTACTCCTTGGAATTCAACTGGTAAGGTTGTATTCCCCTCTTCACCTTCGCAATACTCTCCGACCTTGTTTAAGGGTACAGGCTTAGCGTTCTTTTGTGGTTTACTCAGCTCTTGTATACCCTCTTTCAGTTTCGATGTTGGGTCTTTTATCCCGAATTTCTCCAAGCATTTTCCTACAGTGGTCCACATATGTGGTCTTAGCCTCAAAAGCTCAGCTAGAGTGATAGTGCATGTCACTGGTGTTGACAAGATCTCTATCAATCCTTGCAAGTCCATGACTTTTTCTGATGAGATTCTTCGTGAGGGAAGTGCTCTAATCTCGGATTTTGCTTCATACTCTCCTAAGTAGGAAGGTAAGGTATTCAGTGAGTGAGGTTTGCTCTCCGTTGTTCTAACAGAGCCCCCATCTCCCCAGTAAGATTGCAGATCCAAGTCCACTTGAGATCCTGCCTCAAATTCCACTATGGGAGGGTTCCTGATGTCCTTTTCCCAATTTGTCTGATTAGCTTGGCAACTTAGCTCGTTTTCAAAGTTTGCCTCTCTCACTTGTTTCCAAAATTCATTGTAATCCTCATCTCTTCCGTAAGACCTCTGTATGACTGGATGAAAATTCTCTATCTCCTGATCGGTTGTGTTCAACACTATGTGGTCATCCTTGTGTGTATTTTCAGGCTTTTGTGCACTGGGAGTCTTTTCAGCTACCCGTGAAACGATAGTCTCATGCTGAATTGGGTTTTCCTTTCCACAATTCATTGTTTCTTTTGGTGGTTCTAATAAGGCTTGTACAGTCTCGATCATTCTCTGGCACATTTCAAGTCTCTGCTTTTCCAATTCCGCGTTTGGGTATGTCATCCACCTGTGTTCTTGTGTTTGGTTGTTCTTTAACCTAGCTTCGTAAGCTCTCATCAGTGCGTCCAATGGTTCGTGTACTTTGTCGACTAGCACTGATCCCCCTGAGCTTAAGCTCGTTGTTTCTTTGATACTCTTTTGTTTCGTTCTTTCCGGGCTCATCTCTCGTTTCCCGTTTTGACTCTCAAGTTTTTCTAATCTATCTTTAGTTCGCTTTAGTTCCTCAGCTAGAATAGCGTCTTCACGTTCTTTTCTCAACTTCATGCGTGCTTTTCTAGCTTTCCATGTGTTTTTCTGACTCCACGGTCCTGGACTAACCATTTTAGTCGCTAACTTTCCATTCTCAGGTTCTCTAGTGGTTTTCTTAGCTTGAGCTCTAGTAACAACTTGCGTTGGTATCAGAGTTTCATTTTCAGACCCACTGCTGGTAGGAATAGTTTCTAGCATATTCAATGTCGTCTTTTGCACTTTGTTTGGATTCTTTGAACAATCCTCAATGAAGTGAGTAACCCCACACTCAGTGCAATAAGCGTTAATTCTAATGATTTTCGTATGTGGGCAAACATTCATCAGATGGTCACCTCCACACTTGTAACAGGGTCCTAGTGCTGGTCTTGGTCCCATTTGATTCGTCCTTTGTGGATAGGATGGTCTTTGTCCTGTTAACCCTCCATGAGCTATAAACATCAATGTTCTTGCATCCAAATTGTATCTCTCTTCATTAGAAGCACTTGTAATTGTTGGTATTCCAACATTCCCAATCATGCCCCATGGTTCTGGTTGTTTGGGTTCTTCTGGTGGGTAATACACAGTTGGAGACATGTGTGCACCAGATTCTTCATAATAGGCTTGAACAGGCACTAGGGCTTGTTCTTCCTGATTCTCTAAGGTTGGTGCATATCTAATGCCTACTGGTCTTGCTCCTGGTAAAGGTGGTTGTTGTCCCAATACCAGTTGCAGTCTTTCTATCCCCATAGGTCCTGGCACATTTCCCGTTGGGTATCGAGGTACTGGATGTACTTGAGGTGGTGCTCATTGAGCAGGAGGTGCATACTGACGCTCCCTTACATACCCTTTGTTGTAATAGCACTCCTCTGTTGGATGGTTTGTCCATTTTTGTTCAATAGCACACCATTTCAGTGTTTTTGGCAATGGTTTTTGGTATGGTGCCATCCTTTTTAGAGCATCTTCTATCATTTTCTCTACATTTGGCATGGTTGTTGTTTGAACATTCTTTTTAGTGGTAGTCTCGCTCGCTACGGAGGAGGAGCTACTGGATGCAAAATCTGTATCCGCTGACACCTCTCCATAAACCGTACAGTTATCCACTAAGTACAATGCCTCTCTCGTTACTTGCTCAAAACTTGTACAAGCTTTCAAGTGCAAGTCCTTCTTGAGAGTGTCGTTTCTCAGTCCCTCAATAAAGAGAACAGATAGTCTGTCATCTTGTGGTCGTTCACGTACTAGACATCTCTCAATGTATTGTTTGAAGCGAAGTGAAGCTTCCTTCACTTTTTCGTGTTCTCTCTGTTTAAAAGCATATATTTGTGAGACCGTATTGTGCTTAATCCCTCGTTTTGAGAATTCCTCAGCAAACTCTCTTAGCAAATGGTCAATGTCATGGAATCCCCCTATGTTCAGTGGTTGAAACCATGTCAATGCCGTACCTTCTAGAGTAAGACCAAATCCCTCGTATTGTGTATGGAAATCTGTTATCTGCTCAGCTCTTAAGACTTGCTTAAAGAGTGACACATGTGCATACGGATCTCCTGAACCACCATACTTCTTTGGCATACACTTCGCTACTTGAGATGGTCTCATACGTCTATGGTCTGCTATTAATCTCATTGCTCCTGTGTCCCGGCTAAATCTTTCTCTAGCATCATGGACTTCATGGGTTACCCTTATCGGTTCTCCTGCCCTGAATCTACTACTAGGAGGTAAATGTGATGGTTCCGCTTCGAACCTTGGACCTGGAGTGGTATACGTGGGGATTGGAATTGCACTACCTCGATTCGTATCCATTGACTCTCTGGAATGTAATGATCCCATTGGTCCGGGCTTCGAGTACTGAGGTTGACTTAAAGAGTCAGCAGCCTGAGTTCTTTGTCCTCCTGTCGTCATTGGGTTTTGCCCTCCATTTGTTGGTGCTGGTCTTTGTGAGTTAGAAGTAACATAATACTGATGTAGTGGTCCCCCAAAGTATGTATATCCTTCTAATTCTTTCTTGCCCATTGTTGAGTATTGCCTCCCATACTTGTCGTAAGCGGAAATTTTCACTTCCGATCCCTCTGTGTAGGTAAAGACATAAAGTCTTTTTCGGTCTGTCAACTCTCCAATGTAGGGTTCTTCACATCTATAATAGAGATCCTGCTCCCCATTATTATATTTGTATAGCCCCACATAGATGTTATCAGTGTTGATCCTTGTAGTTTCATTCTCTCTTCTTAACCTCGCATCAGAGAAGTTCATTATTGGTGCTTTCTCCTCAAGTTCTTCATCTACTTTGGCCTTGGTGCCCATCAATCCCCACTTGTCCACAATGTTAGGGTTTAGGACTACCAAGTACATGGTACCCTCGTCATCGAGATATCTATCTCCGCTATAGCTCACAGGCACTAAGTCCTTGAACTCACTAGGTCTCTCTTCTATCTTTACACAATAGCGGTCCATTCCATCTTTGTAGATCTTGGCACCTTGCTCATTGTCGTACTGGTATTTTATGAACAATAGCTTCATTGTGGCGGAAGGGTTTGATGATCTTGCTGCCATATTTTCTCTATTGTTCAGGTTGAAGTGTTCCAAGTGTTCGGTGAAAATCTCGTAAGATCTCTCCGAAGAAGTATCAGAAACACTTCCTTCAAAGATCGGCTCTAATGGTTGCACCCAACTTTGGTTTACACTTCCCTCGGTTGATACGACACTTGCTGGTTCCCCTTGTTTTGGTTGGTTATTCTGGAGGTTCCTGCCCGATCTCAAATTCATCAATTCCCCTAAAGGAATTTAACTTTTCCGTCTCAGCAATTTGTTTTCCCCAAGTTTTTGTGGTTAGAATTGATCCAAACTGATTGATACTTGGTCAATTGTTTAATCTTGTCAGTTGGACAACTTCTGTTTCATCAAGTGAGAATTTTGTTGCAGTTATGCTGAAAAAGACATTATACGCGTATGATGTCTTTTTTCACAGATTTAGACTATTTTGGTTATGCTCACTCTCAGTAGCCCCCTTATGCTCTTTCCACTCACAAAATTCAGTTTGAACTCTGTTTCAGCAAGTTATGGCTAATTTAGGCTTTTCTTGGCAATTTTCCGCTTTTGACTTGTTTTTTGGGTCAATTGTGATCCTAATGGGATGAAACTTGAAATATAACCTCTAGACAGCTATTACAATGGATCTGTGTTAGCAAAGTATCAAAATATGTCCAAAATTAGGTCAAAGACATCATACGCGTATGATGTCTTTTTCATCAATTTAGGTCAAAACTTGATATTTATGCTTCCTACAGTGCTTGTAACAATCTTGTCAAGTCAAATATAAAAAATAAGCAGTGGATGTGCCAAAAGACATTATACGCGTATGATGTCTTTTGTCCCAGATTTTTACTATTCTTGGTTTTAAGCCTTCTCCAATGTTTATAATTGAGTTTCAAGTGTTTTTGTCAGGTTTGTATGTAAAAACAAGATCTGAATCCAAAATTTCCTATTCTTTGCGTTTCTTGGACTCCGACTTGTCTTTTTGGGTTTCTTTGAGTGTTAATGCTCTTGTTTTAAGTTGAAATTAGGGTATAACCCCCCTTTTGAACACTCTGGTAAAGTCAAAATTTCTGTTTTGGTCTCTGTTTGGTCATTTAGACATCATATGCGTATGATGTCTAAAGTTGCAGATTTCCAATTTTTTGGCACAGAATCCTTCCTAAATCTTTCTCTAGTGCTCAGCAACTCACAGATACACAGAAAATTTCTCTGACTTTTGTTTATTGCAAGTTTCACTACTAACTCGACGGTTTAGTGATCTAACATGCAATCAACCACATCAAGCAAATACTCCAATGATTATTAGCTCTAGATCAGGATCAAATGAAGTCCTACCTAAGCTATTCCTAATCATAAAATGGGTTTGGTAATTGTGACTTTAAAGATATCCACTGTCACTCACGGACTAGCAAATTCTTCTTCTATCAACAACTACTCAACACCAACAAAACAACAAACAAATCTAAGCTAAACTAAAAATACTGTCAACACGGAAGACCCAGGAATACCCCACTTCCTAGTATCTCTCGAGATCTTCGGAGTCCACCACTCCTAGATCTTTTATAACTAAAGTATACAAAGTAGTTTATACGACTCACCTCGTAGGATTAGTCTAAGGTCACCTACTTAGGGCTCTCGTCCCCGGCAGCGGCGCCAAATGTTAAGGCGGTTACGCCGCTAGCGGAAGCTAAATAGCGAGAACTCAACCAACAATAGAATTTTTCAGACGAGGACGAAGCTTGACCCGCAGGCGCATGGAAACAACTAGGTGGGTGTCAAATCACCTACTCGACCTTCTAATGACAATCACTACTAAGGAAATCAAATCTAAGTTCTAAAATACGCAAGTGACTGAAATCCGTACTACGAACAAATGCTATACGAAACAGGATCTAGAATCATTGAATCGATCTCAAACTCAAGGGGAAGTCTATACACTAGGTAAGAACAACACCCAAAAGACTTGAACTGCAAAATCAACCTATAACCACTCCGTGCGGTAAACGCGTATGAAGACAGGCCGAAAAATACAAGTGACCGAAACTTGACCCCGATGGTACTAATGTGTAGCTCTACTCGTTGTGGTTCTATAGATATGCTGCACGCTCTATTCCGACACACGAGTTGGAAGAAAACTCACACCGAAGCTCGTAGGAACTTACCACACATAGAAGCCGATAGCGCGCACTCTTGGTATCAGTGCGTAGCTCTCGCCGTTGCTAACACAATGGCGGTGTCGCTTCTCCAATGGCGGCTCCGTAGCTCGCGTAGCAAGTAGATAAGACTCTCTCTCTCTCACTCACTCTCTCTCAGACACAGTCATGGCGCTCAAAAACTCACTTCGATTAATAATCTGAATCCCCTTAGGTTACAAAACTTTGGCTTATATACCTCAGCCTTGGAGGTGAGAACATCTCTAACTAATTACATCAGCAAGTGAAATTACTTCGGGATTACAAGTTGGAAACTCAATTGAGTCCCGTTACTTAATGAATGGCTCAATTCAAAATCAATGTCGGAAAAACATTTATTACAATCAATGGTTACAAAAATGATGAGTGTGAGCAAAAATGTGGGTGTGATCCTCTGCTGGCTCAACAATGGTCCCTTCATTCATGGTTTGCATCCTTGTGTCATCTTTTAAAAGGAACCTCTGATTTCTCCAAGACTCTCAAATCATTGCTTCAAATTCTGGGCTTGTCATAGGTATTGCATCTGTAACTAGAGGATCAGAATGATCATGTTCTTCATCACCATTGTAGCTTTCCTGTGGATCAATTAAGTTCCCATTTAATACAAAAGATTGCAAAAGAAGCTTTGACCATCAAACAACACTCCATAATGAGCCTTGGAGAGATGAAGTATCGATTGTAGGAAAAGGTAGGACCACATCCTTCAAGCATTCCTCCACTAGTATGGAGACATTTCCTTGCCCTATCTTTGTACCACCACAAGTGGAATCTGGATCTGTTCTACACACACAGCCAATACCAACAATTTCATTGTCAAGTATCATATGTACTTTCTCCCCAGATTCAAAGTCCATCCTATAACTTAAAAAGATTACATTGTTAAATCCATAGTTATAGAAAAATACTCTTCAAATAAAAAATCATGCTACAACATGGAAAAGGTTTGCATAGGTTGGACAAGTGGTGAACCTTGAGACCAAATCCTCCTTGCTATATTAATGGAAGCAAGGTTGGAAATTATGGTGGATCTTGAAACCAAAGCATCCTTGCTATATTAGGGCATAGGTTGGACAAGTGGTGGACCTAGTTGTAATACCCACTGCCACCTATCAACTACTATAGGACTATGCTTTCCAATGTCCAAGTATCCCTTGAGGCTTTCAAGGTTGAACACGTGGTGGACCTTGAAACGAAAATCCCCTTTCTATATCAGAGCATAGCTTGGACAAGTGGTGGACCTAGTTATAATGCCCGATGAGTCCAAGGTGAAATACCTTAGGACCTTGCTACCTTGCTTGCCAATGTTTAAGTAGCCCCTCATTTATTTAATGGAAGTAAGTTTGGACAAGTGGTGGACCTTGAAACCAAAGCCTCTTTGCTATATGAGAGCATAGGTTGGACCTAGTTGTAATACCCACTGCCACCTATCAACTACTATAGGACTATGCTTTCCAATGTCCAATTATCCCTTGAGTCTTTCAAGGTTGAACACGTGGTGGACCCTGAAACGAAAATCCCCTTTCTATATAAGAGCATAGCTTGGACAAGTGGTGGACCTAGTTATAATGCCCAATATCCAAGGTGAAACACCTTAGGACCTTGCTACCTTGCTTGCCAATGTTTACGTAGCCCCTCATTTCTTTAATGGAAGCAAGGTTGGACAAGTGGTGGACCTTGAAACCAAAGCCTCTTTGCTATATGAGAGCATAGGTTGGACCTAGTTGTAATACCCACTGCCACCTATCAACTACTATAGGACTATGCTTTCCAATGTCCAAGTATCCCTTGAGTCTTGCAAGGTTGAACACGTGGTGGACCTTGAAACGAAAATCCCCTTTCTATATCAGAGCATAGCTTGGACAAGTGGTGGACCTAGCTATAATGCCCAATATCCAAGGTGAAATACCTTAGGACCTTTCTACCTTGCTTGCCAATGTTTACGTAGCCCCTCATTTCTTTAATGGAAGTACGGTTGGACAAGTGGTGGACCTTGAAACCAAAGCCTCTTTGCTATATGAGAGCATAGGTTGGACCTAGTTGTTATACCCACTGCCACCTATCAACTACTATAGGACTATGATTTCCAATGTCCAAGTATCCCTTGAGTCTTGCAAGGTTGAACACATGGTGGATTATTGAAACCAAAATCCCCTTTCTATATCAGAGCATATCTTGGACAATTGGTGGACCTAGTTATAATGCCCCTCATTTCTTTAATGGAAGAAAGGTTGGAAAAGTGGTGAATCTTGAAACCCAAACCCTTTGGCTATATATAGAGGATAGCTTGGACAAGTGGTGGGCTTAGTTGTAGTATCCAATGTCCAAGGTCCAAGGTGAACTATGTAAAGAACTTACTTCCAAAAACAAAGTCGTACAAGTGGTTCTCCTTCAAACCAAAACCTCCTTAGTGTATTAGAACATAACTTGGAGAAGTGGTGGACTTAGTTGTAATGGTGAATGTCCAAAGAAAACTATTATAGGACCTTGCTTCCCAAATCAAGTTTGGACAAGTGGTGGATCTTGAAACCAAAACCCCCTTACTGTATTAGAGCATAGCTTAGATAAGTGGTGGACCTAGCTGCCATGGAAAATGTTCAATGTGAACTGCTACAGGACCTTGCTATTAAATGTCTAAGTAGAGCTAGCTTCTTTAATGGAATCAAGGTTGGGAAAGTGGTGCATCTTGAAACCAAAATCCCTTTATTGTATTAGAGCATAGCTTGGACAAGTGAGGGACCTAGTTTTAATGTGTGATGTCCAAAGAAAAGTATTACAAGACCTTGCTTTCCAATATTTGAATTGGTCAAGTGGTTAAAACTAAGTATAAAACTTTGACCATTTTCATATCGAATTGCCAAAAAGCTAGTTTTAGACACCCCTAAATGAAAATGGTTTAGGGTGGCCTTAAACAATGTTTTTTCAAAGACTTGAACAAAAGGGTTGCCGAAGAGTAATGAAAATTTATTATGGCTTGAAGTGCCTGAGTATGTGAAAACAAGCCTAGGTTTTCCACGAGGCAAAAGGTGACATAATAAGAACATTGGAAACTTAGGATTGACCATGTGGCCTAAACTTTGGCAAGTGAAGTGGTGGCCAAGTTTTGTGGCACACTGTGCACTTGGTTCTATATGTGTTGACCACTTGGCTAAATCTAAGACCACAAGGCCAAACCTTTGGCACCTTAAATATAGTATGGGACATAATCTAGAACTGCTATAGTAAATTAGTAGTATAGTTAATATGTTAATATTTGTATTATATTTAAGTATATGCTAAATATAATTTATGTTCAAAATTTCACTAATGAAGAATGTTCCCATTTAGCACTCCAGATGCGGGGTCTTAGGGCAATGCCACAATGGGGTGACAAGGCAGCGCTTCCACGTGAGGTTTGGGGGTAGCGCTCTTGATGGGGATGTGGAATATAGCGCTCTAGATGGCGGGGATTAGGAGACTGATTTTGGGATATTGTTCCGGACGGGGTCAAGGGGCGGCAGCCTCTTGTCGCCTCCCGGCGCGATTTCCGGGCGGGGTCGAGGGGCAGCGCCGAAAGATTTTTTTAAAAAAGTGAATTCATAGTATAGAGTTACGCATGTTTTGCATATTTTCAACCATGATTTCTTTAATTTTGGCCGTGTGAATTGGTTAATGTTTTATATTGCTTTTGTTTTTTTTAATCCTATGATAAAACATGGACTTGTAGCATACGTGGCATTCTAATAAACCCTATCAAGATTAGGCACAGAGAGAGCGCACGAGCAACGCACACAGAGAAAGCAGGCGAGCAGAAAACACACAGAAAGCGCACACGGATCGCACACAGTTGGAGTATACGTGCACGTAGAGGAGCAAGCCTGGCATCGTACACAACACACAGGTGGAGCGCACAGGAATGAAAGATCACGCACAAGATAAAGAAACAGCAGCATACGCAACGCTTTCCAGAAGGGCTGGATCGGGCATAGCTTCTTCTCAGGAGACATTGCACACCTCACGAATAGAGAAAAAACAGGTATTTCTCTCTCTCTCACTCTGTGTCTTTCTCCATATAGAGAAGATGGTTCTCTGTAACTCTTCTTGCACACACACTCTCTCGTCAAAAGACAGAGATACGTAGTTTAAAAATATCCCCGCACACATACACATATTCCCACACATCGTCTTCCTCTCTTCCACATACATAACCACAGTGAAATCTGTTATCTTGTTGTCTCTCTCTTGAAAATACATGCACATATTCCCACACATCGTCTTCCTGACTTCCACATACATAACCACAGTGAAATCTGTTATCTTGTTTTCTCTCTCTTGAAAATATGTGCACATATTCCCATACATCGTCTTCCTCTCTTCCACATACATAAACACAGTGAAATCTGTTATCTTTCTCTCTCTCCTCTCTCTAGAAAACATGTATTTCCCTCTCTCTCTCTCTCTCTCTATCTATCTATCTCTGTATCTTGCTATCTCTCTCTTGATAATACATGCTCATGTATGTGTGCGTCTGTGTTATCTATGTGTATGTATGTATATTTGTGTTATTTCATTGTAATACTCATACATAATGCAGATACACAATTACACTTAATTACGATATGCACACATAGTATATATACATACATAAATATCACAAATAACTAACACATTGTAATACTAGTAAACTTGAATGGAAGACTTACTTGCGTGATCTGTTAAAGTCGATTCTTGTAGCGAGTTCTGGATGTATGCTGAGCTGATTTTCCTCTAATCCATTTGTAGATATGATTGTGACTTCTGTTTCTCAAAAATAGTAGTGTTGTTTAGTGATACACCTAATGGACATAAATGGTTGAAACTAGGACATGTAGACCAAAAATACGTGTATTTCTTTGGATGAATATATACACTTTTTGGTGACCCTTACCACAAGTGGTGGACCTTGAGACCAGTGGACTATAAGGACCTCCAAACAATACCTTGTACACTCAATCCTTCTTGGTATCTAGGTTGGATAAGTGGTGGACCTTGTTCAAATTCTCTAACCACTCTCTCTAACATGGTGACATAATTTAGGTGTGATAAATTCATATCTATGCAAACTAATATCAGTTTAGGCTTGTTAATTTGAATTTGTTTGAATTTATGTACAATATAATGATTTGAGGTTTGCATATTTGAATTTAGGTGGTATAATGATATCTTTTTGTGGTAAACTTGAATTTAAAATCAATTTCGCGTGGAATATTTTAAATTTAAGTGGTAAAATTTAAATTTTTATAAAAAAGTTTGAATTTTAAAATTTGGGCGGGATATTTTAAACTTTAGGCGGGATATTTAAAATTTGGGAGGGATATTTTAAATTTAGGCGATCAGATTTTGAATTTTAAATTTAGGCGGGAAGGTTTTGAATTTATAGCGAGATCTCCCTTACATAAGAGAGTATAGGTTGGACAAAAGGTGGACCTTAAAGCTAGAGCATCCATGCTACTGGACATGATAGGTAGGGAATCTAGTTGAATATTGTACGTATGTATAATATATATGTAATAGATCTAGCTTGGACAGGTGGTGGACCTTAGAACAAAACCCCATGTAAAACATATCATGCACATTCCAAGTTGTGAGAAAAAATATCATTTAAGATATAGCCTTATAGGTTGAACAAGTGGTGGACCTTAACACCAAGATATTCTTAATGTAATGACATAGAGTGGAAAACTGGTGAATCTTGAGACCAAACCATGCTACTAGCCATAATAGCTTGGACAAGTGGTGGACCTTGAAAGTAATCACCCCATCTACGAAATATCGTGGGTTGAAGGTATTTTGATGTCACTTAGCATCTTGGAGACATGGTGCAACTTGCTTCTCTTCATGTTTCAATGGAGACTATCTTGGACAAATTGTGGAGCATCCTTCTCTTCATGTTTCAATGGAGCCTAGCTTGGACAAGTGGTGGACCTTTGTTTCTCTCTATGATTCAAGTGGTGGACCTTGGAACCAAACCCCCATGTAAAACCTATCATGTTCACTCCAAGTGGTGAGAAAGAATAACCTTTAAGATATAGCCTTATAGGTTGGACAAGTGGTGGACCTTAACATCCAGATATTCTTAATATAATGACATAGAGTGAAAAAGTGGTGAATATTGAAACAAAACCACTCATGCTACTAGCGATAATAGCTTGGACAACTGGTGGACCTTGAAAGTAAACCCCCCATGTTTCAATAGACTTAGCTTCGACAAATGGTGGAGCATCGTTCTCTCCATGTTTCAATGGACCCTAACTTGGACAAGTGGTGGACCTTTGTTTCTCTCTATGTTTCAATAGAGTTAGCTTGGACAAGTGGTGGACCTTGGAACCAAACCCCCATGTAAAACCTATCATGGTCACTCCAAGTGGTGAGAAAGAATAACCTTAATGATATATCCTTATAGGTTGGACAAGTGGTGGACCTTAACACCCAGATATTCATAATATAATGGCATAGAGTGGAAAAGTGGTGAATCTTGAGACCAAACCACTCACGCTACTACCAATAATAGCTTGGACAAGTGTTGGACCTTGAATGTAAACCCCTCATCTACGACATATCATGGGTTTAATGTTTTTCGATGGAGCCTAGCATCTTGGAGACATGGTGCAGCTTGCTTCTCGTCATGTTTCAATGCAGCCTATCTTGGACAAATGGTGGAGCATCCTTCTCTCCATGTTTCAATGGAGCCTAGCTTGGACAAGTGGTGGACCTTTGCTTCTCTCTCTGTTTCAATAGAGTTAGCTTGGACCAGTGGTGGACCTTGGAACCAAATCCCAATGTAAAACCTATCATGGTCACTCCAAGTGGTAAGAAAGAATAACCTTTAAGATATAGACGAATAGGTTGGACAAGTGGTGGACCTTAACACCCACATATTCTTAATATAATGACATAGAGTGGAAAAGTGGTGAATCTTGAGACAAAACCACTCATGCTACTAGTGATAATAGCTTGGACAAGTGGTGGCCCTTGAATGTAAACCCCCCATGTACAAAATATCGTGGGTTTCAGGTATTTCTATGAAGCCTAGCATCATGGAGACATGGTGCAGCTTGCTTCTCTTCATGTTTCAATGGAGTCTATCTTGGACAAATAGTGGAGCATCCTTCTCTCCATGTTTCAATGGACCCTAGCTTGGACAAGTGGTGGACCTTTGCTGATCTCTATGATTCAATAGAGTTAGCTTGGACAAGTGGTGGACCTTGGAACCAAACCCCCATGTAAAACCTATCATGGTCACTCCAAGTGGTGAGAAAGAATAACCTTTAAGATATAGCCTTATAGGTTGGGCAAGTGGTGGACCTTAACACCCAAATATTCTTAATATAATGACAGAGTGAAAAAGTGGTGAATCTTGAGATAAAACCACTCATGCTACTAGCGATAATAGGTTGGACAAGTGGTGGACCTTGAACGTAAACCCCCCATGTTTCAATAGACTTAGCTTCGACAAATGGTGGAGTATCGTTTTCTCCATGTTTCAATTGAGCCTAGCTTGGACAAGTGCTGGACCTTTGTTTCTCTCTATGTTTCAATAGAGTTAGCTTGGACAAGTGGTGGACCTTGGAACCAAACCCCCATGTAAAACCTATCATAGTCACTCCAAGTGGGAAGAAAGAATAACCTTTAAGATGTAGCCTTATAGGTTGGACAAGTGGTGGACCTTAACACCCACATATTCTTAATAAAAGTAGTGAATCTTGAGAGCAAACCACTCAGGCTACTAGCAATAATAGCTTAGACAAGTGGTGGACCTTGAATGTAAACCCCTCATCTACGAAATATCATGGGTTTAATGTATTTCGATGGAGCCTAGCATCTTGGAGACATGGTGCAGCTTGCTTCTCGTCATGTTTCAATGGAGCCTATCTTGGACAAATGATGGAGCATCCTTCTCTCCATGTTTCAATGGACCCTAGCTTGGACAAGTGGTGGACCTTTGTTTCTCTCTATGTTTCAATAGAGTTAGCTTGGACAAGTGGTGGACCTTGGAACCAAACCCCCATGTAAAACCTATCATGGTCACTCCAAGTGGTAAGAAAGAATAACGTTTAAGATGTAGCCTTATAGGTTGGACAAGTGGTGGAACTTAACACCCACATATTCTTAATAAAAGTGGTGAATGTTGAGACCAAACCAGTCAGGCGATGAGCAATAATAGCTTGGACAAGTGGTGGACCTTGAATGTAAACCCCTCATCTACGAAATATCGTGGGTTTAATGTATTTCGATGGAGCCTAGCATCTTGGAGACATGGTGCAGCTTGCTTCTCTTAATGTTTCAATGGAGTCTATCTTGGACAAATAGTGGAGCATCTTTCTCTCCATGTTTCAATGGAGCCTAGCTTGGACAAAAGGTGGACCTTTGTTTCTCTCTATGTTTCAATAGAGTTAGCTTGGACAAGTGGTGGACCTTGGAACCAAACCCGCATGTAAAACCTATTATGGTCACTCCAAGTGGTAAGAAAGAATAACCTTTAAGATATAGACTTATATGTTGGACAAGTGGTGGACCTTAACACCCACATATTCTTAATATAATGACAGAGTGGAAAAGTGGTGAATCTTGAGACAAATCCACTCATGCTACTAGCTATAATAGCTTGAACAAGTATTGGCCCTTGAATGTAAACCCCCCATGTACAAAATATCCTGGGATTAGGGTATTTCGATGAAGCCTAGCATCTTGGAGACATGGTGTAGCTTGCTTCTCTTCATTTTTTGATGGAGCCTATCTTGGACAAATGGTGGAGCATCCTTCTCTGCATGTTTCAATGGACCCTACGTTGGACAAGTGGTGGACCTTTGCTTCTCTCTATGATTCAATAGAGTTTGCTTGGACAAGTTGTGGACCTTGGAACCAAACCCCCATGTAAAGCCTATTATGGTCACTCCAAGTGGTGAGAAAGAATAACCTTTAAGATATAGCCTTATAGGTTGGACAAGTGGTGGACCTTAACACCCAGATATTCATAATATAATGGCATAGAGTGGAAAAGTGGTGAATCTTGAGACCAAACCACTCAGGCTACTACCAATAATAGCTTGGACAAGTGTTGGACCTTGAATGTAAACCCCTCATCTACGACATATCGTGGGTTTAATGTTTTTCGATGGAGCCTAGCATCTTGGAGACATGGTGCAGCTTGCTTCTCGTCATGTTTCAATGGAGCTTATCTTGGACAAATGGTGGAGCATTCTTCTCTCCATGTTTCAATGGAGCCTAGCTTGGACAAGTGGTGGACCTTGGAACCAAATCCCAATGTAAAACCTATCATGATCACTCCAAGTGGTAAGAAAGAATAACCTTTAAGATACAGACGAATAGGTTGGACAAGTGGTGGACTTTAACACCCACATATTCTTAATATAATGACATAGAGTGGAAAAGTGGTGAATCTTGAGACAAAACCACTCATGCTACTAGCGATAATAGCTTGGACAAGTGGTGGCCCTTGAATGTAAACCCCCCATGTACAAAATATCGTGGGTTTAAGGTATTTCGATGAAGCCTAGCATCATGGAGACATGGTGCAGCTTGCTTCTCTTCATGTTTCAATGGAGTCTATCTTGGACAAATAGTGGAGCATCCTTCTCTCCATGTTTCAATGGACCCTAGCTTGGACAAGTGGTGGACCTTTGCTGATCTCTCTGATTCAATAGACTTAGCTTGGACAAGTGGTGGACCTTGGAACCAAACCCCCATGTAAAACCTATCATGGTCACTCCAAGTGGTGAGAAAGAATAACCTTTAAGATATAGCCTTATATGTTGGGCAAGTGGTGGACCTTATTACCCAAATATTCTTAATATAATGACAGAGTGAAAAAGTGGTGAATCTTGAGATAAAACCACTCATGCTACTAGCGATAATAGGTTGGACAAGTGGTGGACCTTGAACGTAAACCCCCCATGTTTCAATAGACTTAGCTTCGACAAATGGTGGAGTATCGTTCTCTCCATGTTTCAATTGAGCCTAGCTTGGACAAGTGCTGGACCTTTGTTTCTCTCTATGTTTCAATAGAGTTAGCTTGGACAAGTGGTGGACCTTGGAACCAAACCCCCATGTAAAACCTATCATAGTCACTCCAAGTGGGAAGAAAGAATAACCTTTAAGATGTAGCCTTATAGGTTGGACAAGTGGTGGACCTTAACACCCACATATTCTTAATAAAAGTAGTGAA
Organism: Adiantum capillus-veneris; assembly: GCF_014529385.1. NCBI lineage: Eukaryota > Viridiplantae > Streptophyta > Polypodiopsida > Polypodiales > Pteridaceae > Adiantum > Adiantum capillus-veneris. The sequence goes on along the minus strand of NW_028221405.1, from coordinate 130,295 downwards.
TCGTGAGACCAAACCACTCAGGCTACTAGCAAAAATAGCTTAGACAAGTGATGGACCTTGAATGTAAACCCCTCATCTATGAAATATCGTGGGTTTAATGTATTTCGATGGAGCCTAGCATCTTGGAGACATGGTGCAGCTTGCTTCTCGTCATGTTTCAATGGAGCCTATCTTGGACAAATGCTGGATCATCCTTCTCTCCATGTTTCAATGGAGCCTAGCTTGGACAAGTGGTGGACCTTTGTTTCTCTCTATATTTCAATAGAGTTAGCTTGGACAAGTGGTGGACCTTGGAACCAAACCCCCATGTAAAACCTATCATGGTCACTCCAAGTGGTAAGAAAGAATAACGTTTAAGATGTAGCCTTATAGGTTGGACAAGTGGTGGAACTTAACACCCACATATTCTTAATAAAAGTGGTGAATGTTGAGACCAAACCAGTCAGGCGATGAGCAATAATAGCTTGGACACGTGGTGGACCTTGAATGTAAACCCCTCATCTACGAAATATCGTGGGTTTAATGTATTTCGATGGAGCCTAGCATCTTGGAGACATGGTGCAGCTTGCTTCTTGTCATGTTTCAATGGAGCCTATCTTGGACAAATCGTGGAGCATCCTTCTCTCCATGTTTCAATGGAGCCTAGCTTGGACAAGTGGTGGACCTTTGTTTCTCTCTATGTTTCAATAGAGTTACCTTGGACAAGTGGTGGACCTTGGAACCAAACCCGCATGAAAAACCTATCATGGTCACTCCAAGTGGTAAGAAACAATAACCTTTAAGATATAGAATTATATGTTGGACAAGTGGTGGACCTTAACACCCACATATTCTTAATATAATGACATAGAGTGGAAAAGTGGTGAATCTTGAGAAAATCCACTCATGCTACTAGCTATAATAGCTTGAACAATTATTGGCCCTTGAATGTAAACCCCCCATGTACAAAATATCCTGGGATTAGGGTATTTCGATGAAGCCTAGCATCTTGGAGACATGGTGCAGCTTGCTTCTCTTCATTTTTTGATGGAGCCTATCTTGGACAAATGGTGGAGCATCCTTCTCTGCATGTTTCAATGGACCCTAGCTTGGACAAGTGGTGGACCTTTGCTTCTCTCTATGATTCAATAGAGTTTGCTTGGACAAGTTGTGGACCTTGGAACCAAACCCCCATGTAAAACCTATTATGGTCACTCCAAGTGGTGAGAAAGAATAACCTTTAAGATATAGCCTTATAGGTTGGACAAGTGGTGGACCTTAACACCCAAATATTCTTAATATAATGACAGAGTGAAAAAGTGGTGAATCTTGAGATAAAACCACTCATGCTACTAGCGATAATAGGTTGGACAAGTGGTGGACCTTGAACGTAAACCCCCCATGTTTCAATAGACTTAGCTTCGACAAATGGTGGAGTATCGTTCTCTCCATGTTTCAATTGAGCCTAGCTTGGACAAGTGCTGGACCTTTGTTTCTCTCTATGTTTCAATAGAGTTAGCTTGGACAAGTGGTGGACCTTGGAACCAAACCCCCATGTAAAACCTATCATAGTCACTCCAAGTGGGAAGAAAGAATAACCTTTAAGATGTAGCCTTATAGGTTGGACAAGTGGTGGACCTTAACACCCACATATTCTTAATATAATGACATAGAGTGGAAAAGTGGTGAATCTTGAGACAAAACCACTCATGCTACTAGCGATAATATCTTGGACAAGTGGTGGCCCTTGAATGTAAACCCCCCATGTACAAAATATCGTGGGTTTAAGGTATTTCGATGAAGCCTAGCATCATGGAGACATGGTGCAGCTTGCTTCTCTTCATGTTTCAATGGAGTCTATCTTGGACAAATAGTGGAGCATCCTTCTCTCCATGTTTCAATGGACCCTAGCTTGGACAAGTGGTGGACCTTTGCTGATCTCTATGATTCAATAGACTTAGCTTGGAGAAGTGGTGGACCTTGGAACCAAACCCCCATGTAAAACCTATCATGGTCACTCCAAGTGGTGAGAAAGAATAAACTTTAAGATATAGCCTTATAGGTTGGGCAAGTGGTGGACCTTAACACCCAAATATTCTTAATATAATGATAGAGTGAAAAAGTGGTGAATCTTCAGATAAAACCACTCATGCTACTAGCGATAATAGGTTGGACAAGTGGTGGACCTTGAACGTAAACCCCCCATGTTTCAATAGACTTAGCTTCGACAAATGGTGGAGTATCGTTCTCTCCATGTTTCAATTAAGCCTAGCTTGGACAAGTGCTGGACCTTTGTTTCTCTCTATGTTTCAATAGAGTTAGCTTGGACAAGTGGTGGACCTTGGAACCAAACCCCCATGTAAAACCTATCATAGTCACTCCAAGTGGGAAGAAAGAATAACCTTTAAGATGTAGCCTTATAGGTTGGACAAGTGGTGGACCTTAACACCCACATATTCTTAATAAAAGTAGTGAATCTTGAGACCAAACCACTCAGCCTACTAGCAATAATAGCTTAGACAAGTGGTGGACCTTGAATGTAAACCCCTCATCTACGAAATATCGTGGGTTTAATGTATTTCGATGGAGCCTAGCATCTTGGAGACATGGTGCAGCTTGCTTCTCGTCATGTTTCAATGGAGCCTATCTTGGAAAAATGCTGGAGCATCCTTCTCTCCATGTTTCAATGGACCCTAACTTGGACAAGTGGTGGACCTTTGTTTCTCTCTATGTTTCAATAGAGTTAGCTTGGACAAGTGGTGGACCTTGGAACCAAACCCCCATGTAAAACCTATCATGGTCACTCCGAGTGGTAAGAAAGAATAACGTTTAAGATGTAGCCTTATAGGTTGGACAAGTGGTGGAACTTAACACCCACATATTCTTAATAAAAGTGGTGAATGTTGAGACCAAACCAGTCAGGCGATGAGCAATAATAGCTTGGACAAGTGGTGGACCTTGAATGTAAACCCCTCATCTACGAAATATCGTGGGTTTAATGTATTTCGATGGAGCCTAGCATCTTGGAGACATGGTGCAGCTTGCTTCTCTTAATGTTTCAATGGAGTCTATCTTGGACAAATAGTAGAGCATCCTTCTCTCCATGTTTCAATGGAGCCTAGCTTGGACAAAAGGTGGACCTCTGTTTCTCTTTATGTTTCAATAGAGTTAGCTTGGACAAGTGGTGGACCTTGGAACCAAACCCGCATGTAAAACCTATTATGGTCACTCCAAGTGGTAAGAAAGAATAACCTTTAAGATATAGACTTATATGTTGGACAAGTGGTGGACCTTAACACCCAGATATTCTTAATATAATGACAGAGTGGAAAAGTGGTGAATCTTGAGACAAATCCACTCATGCTACTAGCTATAATAGCTTGAACAAGTGGTGGCCCTTGAATGTAAACCCCCCATGTACAAAATATTGTGGGTTTAAGGTATTTCGATGAAGCCTAGCATCATGGAGACATGGTGCAGCTTGCTTCTCTTCATGTTTCAATGGAGTCTATCTTGGACAAATAGTGGAGCATCCTTCTCTCCATGTTTCAATGGACCCTAACTTGGACAAGTGGTGGACCTTTGTTTCTCTCTATGTTTCAATAGAGTTAGCTTGGACAAGTGGTGGACCTTGGAACCAAACCCCCATGTAAAACCTATCATGGTCACTCCAAGTGGTGAGAAAGAATAACCTTAATGATATATCCTTATAGGTTGGACAAGTGGTGGACCTTAACACCCAGATATTCATAATATAATGGCATAGAGTGGAAAAGTGGTGAATCTTGAGACCAAACCACTCAGGCTACTACCAATAATAGCTTGGACAAGTGTTGGACCTTGAATGTAAACCCCTCATCTATGACATATCGTGGGTTTAATGTTTTTCGATGGAGCCTAGCATCATGGAGACATGGTGCAGCTTGCTTCTCGTCATGTTTCAATGGAGCCTATCTTGGACAAATGGTGGAGCATTCTTCTCTCCATGTTTCAATGGAGCCTAGCTTGGACAAGTGGTGGACCTTTGCTTCTCTCTCTGTTTCAATAGAGTTAGCTTGGACAAGTGGTGGACCTTGGAACCAAATCCCAATGTAAAACCTATCATGGTCACTGCAAGTGGTAAGAAAGAATAACCTTTAAGATATAGACGAATAGGTTGGACAAGTGGTGGAGCTTAACACCCACATATTCTTAATATAATGACATAGAGTGGGAAGGTGGTGAATCTTGAGACAAAACCACTCATGCTACTAGCGATAATAGCTTGGACAAGTGGTGGCCCTTGAATGTAAACCACCCATGTACAAAATATCGTGGGTTTAAGGTATTTCGATGAAGCCTAGCATCATGGAGACATGGTGCAGCTTGCTTCTCTTCATGTTTCAATGGAGTCTATCTTGGACAAATAGTGGAGCATCCTTCTCTCCATGTTTCAATGGACCCTAGCTTGGACAAGTGGTGGACCTTTGTTGATCTCTATGATTCAATAGACTTAGCTTGGCCAAGTGGTGGACCTTAGCACCCAGATATTCATAATATAATGGCATAGAGTGGAAAAGTGGTGAATCTTCAGACAAAACCACTCAGGCTACTACCAATAATAGCTTGGACAAGTGTTGGACCTTGAATGTAAACCCCTCATCTACGACATATCGTGGGTGTAATGTTTTTCGATGGAGCCTAGCATCTTGGAGACATGGTGCAGCTTGCTTCTCGTCATGTTTCAATGGAGCCTATCTTGGACAAATGGTGGAGCATTCTTCTCTCCATGTTTCAATGGAGCCTAGCTTGGACAAGTGGTGGACCTTTGCTTCTCTCTCTGTTTCAATAGAGTTAGCTTGGACAAGTGGTGGACCTTGGAACCAAATCCCAATGTAAAACCTATCATGGTCACTCCAAGTGGTAAGAAAGAATAACCTTTAAGATATAGACGAATAGGTTGGACAAGTGGTGGAGCTTAACACCCACATATTCTTAATATAATGACATAGAGTGGAAAAGTGGTGAATCTTGAGACAAAACCACTCATGCTACTAGCGATAATATCTTGGACAAGTGGTGGCCCTTGAATGTAAACCCCCATGTACAAAATATCGTGGGTTTAAGGTATTTCGATGAAGCCTAGCATCATGGAGACATGGTGCAGCTTGCTTCTCTTCATGTTTCAATGGAGTCTATCTTGGACAAATAGTGGAGCATCCTTCTCTCCATGTTTCAATGGACCCTAGCTTGGACAAGTGGTGGACCTTTGCTGATCTCTATGATTCAATAGACTTAGCTTGGAGAAGTGGTGGACCTTGGAACCAAACCCCCATGTAAAACCTATCATGGTCACTCCAAGTGGTGAGAAAGAATAAACTTTAAGATATAGCCTTATAGGTTGGGCAAGTGGTGGACCTTAACACCCAAATATTCTTAATATAATGATAGAGTGAAAAAGTGGTGAATCTTGAGATAAAACCACTCATGCTACTAGCGATAATAGGTTGGACAAGTGGTGGACCTTGAACGTAAACCCCCCATGTTTCAATAGACTTAGCTTCGACAAATGGTGGAGTATCGTTCTCTCCATGTTTCAATTAAGCCTAGCTTGGACAAGTGCTGGACCTTTGTTTCTCTCTATGTTTCAATAGAGTTAGCTTGGACAAGTGGTGGACCTTGGAACCAAACCCCCATGTAAAACCTATCATAGTCACTCCAAGTGGGAAGAAAGAATAACCTTTAAGATGTAGCCTTATAGGTTGGACAAGTGGTGGACCTTAACACCCACATATTCTTAATAAAAGTAGTGAATCTTGAGACCAAACCACTCAGCCTACTAGCAATAATAGCTTAGACAAGTGGTGGACCTTGAATGTAAACCCCTCATCTACGAAATATCGTGGGTTTAATGTATTTCGATGGAGCCTAGCATCTTGGAGACATGGTGCAGCTTGCTTCTCGTCATGTTTCAATGGAGCCTATCTTGGAAAAATGCTGGAGCATCCTTCTCTCCATGTTTCAATGGACCCTAACTTGGACAAGTGGTGGACCTTTGTTTCTCTCTATGTTTCAATAGAGTTAGCTTGGACAAGTGGTGGACCTTGGAACCAAACCCCCATGTAAAACCTATCATGGTCACTCCGAGTGGTAAGAAAGAATAACGTTTAAGATGTAGCCTTATAGGTTGGACAAGTGGTGGAACTTAACACCCACATATTCTTAATAAAAGTGGTGAATGTTGAGACCAAACCAGTCAGGCGATGAGCAATAATAGCTTGGACAAGTGGTGGACCTTGAATGTAAACCCCTCATCTACGAAATATCGTGGGTTTAATGTATTTCGATGGAGCCTAGCATCTTGGAGACATGGTGCAGCTTGCTTCTCTTAATGTTTCAATGGAGTCTATCTTGGACAAATAGTAGAGCATCCTTCTCTCCATGTTTCAATGGAGCCTAGCTTGGACAAAAGGTGGACCTCTGTTTCTCTTTATGTTTCAATAGAGTTAGCTTGGACAAGTGGTGGACCTTGGAACCAAACCCGCATGTAAAACCTATTATGGTCACTCCAAGTGGTAAGAAAGAATAACCTTTAAGATATAGACTTATATGTTGGACAAGTGGTGGACCTTAACACCCAGATATTCTTAATATAATGACAGAGTGGAAAAGTGGTGAATCTTGAGACAAATCCACTCATGCTACTAGCTATAATAGCTTGAACAAGTATTGGCCCTTGAATGTAAATCCCCCATGTACAAAATATCCTGGGATTAGGGTATTTCGATGAAGCCTAGCATCTTGGAGACATGGTGCAGCTTGCTTCTCTTCATTTTTTGATGGAGCCTATCTTGGACAAATGGTGGAGCATCCTTCTCTGCATGTTTCAATGGACCCTAGGTTGGACAAGTGGTGGACCTTTGCTTCTCTCTATGATTCAATAGAGTTTGCTTGGACAAGTGGTGGACCTTGGAACCAAACCCCTATGTAAAACCTATCATGGTCACTCCAAGTGGTGAGAAAGAATAACCTTTAAGATATAGCCTTATATGTTGGGCAAGTGGTGGACCTTAACACCCAAATATTCTTAATATAATGACAGAGTGAAAAAGTGGTGAATCTTGAGATAAAACCACTCATGCTACTAGCGATAATAGGTTGGACAAGTGGTGGACCTTGAACGTAAAACCCCCATGTTTCAATAGACTTAGCTTCGACAAATGGTGGAGTATCGTTCTCTCCATGTTTCAATTGAGCCTAGCTTGGACAAGTGCTGGACCTTTGTTTCTCTCTATATTTCAATAGAGTTAGCTTGGACAAGTGGTGGACCTTGGAACCAAACCCCCATGTAAAACCTATCATAGTCACTCCAAGTGGGAAGAAAGAATAACCTTTAAGATGTAGCCTTATAGGTTGGACAAGTGGTGGACCTTAACACCCACATATTCTTAATAAAAGTAGTGAATCGTGAGACCAAACCACTCAGGCTACTAGCAAAAATAGCTTAGACAAGTGATGGACCTTGAATGTAAACCCCTCATCTATGAAATATCGTGGGTTTAATGTATTTCGATGGAGCCTAGCATCTTGGAGACATGGTGCAGCTTGCTTCTCGTCATGTTTCAATGGAGCCTATCTTGGACAAATGCTGGATCATCCTTCTCTCCATGTTTCAATGGAGCCTAGCTTGGACAAGTGGTGGACCTTTGTTTCTCTCTATATTTCAATAGAGTTAGCTTGGACAAGTGGTGGACCTTGGAACCAAACCCCCATGTAAAACCTATCATGGTCACTCCAAGTGGTAAGAAAGAATAACGTTTAAGATGTAGCCTTATAGGTTGGACAAGTGGTGGAACTTAACACCCACATATTCTTAATAAAAGTGGTGAATGTTGAGACCAAACCAGTCAGGCGATGAGCAATAATAGCTTGGACACGTGGTGGACCTTGAATGTAAACCCCTCATCTACGAAATATCGTGGGTTTAATGTATTTCGATGGAGCCTAGCATCTTGGAGACATGGTGCAGCTTGCTTCTTGTCATGTTTCAATGGAGCCTATCTTGGACAAATGGTGGAGCATCCTTCTCTCCATGTTTCAATGGAGCCTAGCTTGGACAAGTGGTGGACCTTTGTTTCTCTCTATGTTTCAATAGAGTTACCTTGGACAAGTGGTGGACCTTGGAACCAAACCCGCATGAAAAACCTATCATGGTCACTCCAAGTGGTAAGAAACAATAACCTTTAAGATATAGAATTATATGTTGGACAAGTGGTGAATCTTGAGAAAATCCACTCATGCTACTAGCTATAATAGCTTGAACAATTATTGGCCCTTGAATGTAAACCCCCCATGTACAAAATATCCTGGGATTAGGGTATTTCGATGAAGCCTAGCATCTTGGAGACATGGTGCAGCTTGCTTCTCTTCATTTTTTGATGGAGCCTATCTTGGACAAATGGTGGAGCATCCTTCTCTGCATGTTTCAATGGACCCTAGCTTGGACAAGTGGTGGACCTTTGCTTCTCTCTATGATTCAATAGAGTTTGCTTGGACAAGTTGTGGACCTTGGAACCAAACCCCCATGTAAAACCTATTATGGTCACTCCAAGTGGTGAGAAAGAATAACCTTTAAGATATAGCCTTATAGGTTGGACAAATTGTGGACCTTAACACCCAGATATTCATAATATAATGGCATAGAGTGGAAAAGTGGTGAATCTTCAGACCAAACCACTCAGGCTACTACCAATAATATCTTGCACAAGTGTTGGACCTTGAATGTAAACCCCTCATCTACGACATATCGTGGGTTTAATGTTTTTCGATGGAGCCTAGCATCATGGAGACATGGTGCAGCTTGCTTCTCGTCATGTTTCAATGGAGCCTATCTTGGACAAATGGTGGAGCATTCTTCTCTCCATGTTTCAATGGAGCCTAGCTTGGACAAGTGGTGGACCTTTGCTTCTCTCTCTGTTTCAATAGAGTTATCTTGGACAAGTGGTGGACCTTGGAACCAAATCCCAATGTAAAACCTATCATGGTCACTACAAGTGGTAAGAAAGAATAACCTTTAAGATATAGACGAATAGGTTGGACAAGTGGTGGAGCTTAACACCCACATATTCTTAATATAATGACATAGAGTGGAAAAGTGGTGAATCTTGAGACAAAACCACTCATGCTACTAGCGATAATAGCTTGGACAAGTGGTGGCCCTTGAATGTAAACCGCCCATGTACAAAATATCGTGGGTTTAAGGTATTTCGATGAAGCCTAGCATCATGGAGACATGGTGCAGCTTGCTTCTCTTCATGTTTCAATGGAGTCTATCTTGGACAAATAGTGGAGCATCCTTCTCTCCATGTTTCAATGGACCCTAGCTTGGACAAGTGGTGGACCTTTGTTGATCTCTATGATTCAATAGACTTAGCTTGGCCAAGTGGTGGACCTTAGCACCCAGATATTCATAATATAATGGCATAGAGTGGAAAAGTGGTGAATCTTCAGACAAAACCACTCAGGCTACTACCAATAATAGCTTGGACAAGTGTTGGACCTTGAATGTAAACCCCTCATCTACGACATATCGTGGGTGTAATGTTTTTCGATGGAGCCTAGCATCTTGGAGACATGGTGCAGCTTGCTTCTCGTCATGTTTCAATGGAGCTTATCTTGGACAAATGGTGGAGCATTCTTCTCTCCATGTTTCAATGGAGCCTAGCTTGGACAAGTGGTGGACCTTTGCTTCTCTCTCTGTTTCAATAGAGTTAGCTTGGACAAGTGGTGGACCTTGGAAACAAATCCCAATGTAAAACCTATCATGGTCACTCCAAGTGGTAAGAAAGAATAACCTTTAAGATATAGACGAATAGGTTGGACAAGTGGTGGAGCTTAACACCCACATATTCTTAATATAATGACATAGAGTGGAAAAGTGGTGAATCTTGAGACAAAACCACTTATGCTACTAGCGATAATAGCTTGGACAAGTGGTGGCCCTTGAATGTAAACCCCCCATGTACAAAATATCGTGGGTTTAAGGTATTTCGATGAAGCCTAGCATCATGGAGACATGGTGCAGCTTGCTTCTCTTCATGTTTCAATGGAGTCTATCTTGGACAAATAGTGGAGCATCCTTCTCTCCATGTTTCAATGGACCCTAGCTTGGACAAGTGGTGGACCTTTGCTGATCTCTATGATTCAATAGACTTAGCTTGGAGAAGTGGTGGACCTTGGAACCAAACCCCCATGTAAAACCTATCATGGTCACTCCAAGTGGTGAGAAAGAATAAACTTTAAGATATAGCCTTATAGGTTGGGCAAGTGGTGGACCTTAACACCCAAATATTCTTAATATAATGATAAAGTGAAAAAGTGGTGAATCTTCAGATAAAACCACTCATGCTACTAGCGATAATAGGTTGGACAAGTGGTGGACCTTGAACGTAAACCCCCCATGTTTCAATAGACTTAGCTTCGACAAATGGTGGAGTATCGTTCTCTCCATGTTTCAATTAAGCCTAGCTTGGACAAGTGCTGGACCTTTGTTTCTCTCTATGTTTCAATAGAGTTAGCTTGGACAAGTGGTGGACCTTGGAACCAAACCCCCATGTAAAACCTATCATAGTCACTCCAAGTGGGAAGAAAGAATAACCTTTAAGATGTAGCCTTATAGGTTGGACAAGTGGTGGACCTTAACACCCACATATTCTTAATAAAAGTAGTGAATCTTGATACCAAACCACTCAGGCTACTAGCAATAATAGCTTAGACAAGTGGTGGACCTTGAATGTAAACCCCTCATCTACGAAATATCGTGGGTTTAATGTATTTCGATGGAGCCTAGCATCTTGGAGACATGGTGCAGCTTGCTTCTCGTCATGTTTCAATGGAGCCTATCTTGGACAAATGCTGGAGCATCCTTCTCTCCATGTTTCAATGGACCCTAGCTTGGACAAGTGGTGGACCTTTGTTTCTCTCTATGTTTCAATAGAGTTAGCTTGGACAAGTGGTGGACCTTGGAACCAAACCCCCATGTAAAACCTATCATGGTCACTCCAAGTGGTAAGAAAGAATAACGTTTAAGATGTAGCCTTATAGGTTGGACAAGTGGTGGAACTTAACACCCACATATTCTTAATAAAAGTGGTGAATGTTGAGACCAAACCAGTCAGGCGATGAGCAATAATAGCTTGGACAAGTGGTGGACCTTGAATGTAAACCCCTCATCTACGAAATATCGTGGGTTTAATGTATTTCGATGGAGCCTAGCATCTTGGAGACATGGTGCAGCTTGCTTCTCTTAATGTTTCAATGGAGTCTATCTTGGACAAATAGTGGAGCATCCTTCTCTCCATGTTTCAATGGAGCCTAGCTTGGACAAAAGGTGGACCTTTGTTTCTCTTTATGTTTCAATAGAGTTAGCTTGGACAAGTGGTGGACCTTGGAACCAAACCCGCATGTAAAACCTATTATGGTCACTCCAAGTGGTAAGAAAGAATAACCTTTAAGATATAGACTTATATGTTGGACAAGTGGTGGACCTTAACACCCACATATTCTTAATATAATGACAGAGTGGAAAAGTGGTGAATCTTGAGACAAATCCACTCATGCTACTAGCTATAATAGCTTGAACAAGTATTGGCCCTTGAATGTAAACCCCCCATGTACAAAATATCCTGGGATTAGGGTATTTCGATGAAGCCTAGCATCTTGGAGACATGGTGCAGCTTGCTTCTCTTCATTTTTTAATGGAGCCTATCTTGGACAAATGGTGGAGCATCCTTCTCTGCATGTTTCAATGGACCCTAGCTTGGACAAGTGGTGGACCTTTGCTTCTCTCTATGATTCAATAGAGTTTGCTTGGACAAGTTGTGGACCTTGGAACCAAACCCCCATGTAAAACCTATTATGGTCACTCCAAGTGGTGAGAAAGAATAACCTTTAAGATATAGCCTTATAGGTTGGACAAGTGGTGGACCTTAACACCCAGATATTCATAATATAATGGCATAGAGTGGAAAAGTGGTGAATCTTGAGACCAAACCACTCAGGCTACTACCAATAATAGCTTGGACAAGTGTTGGACCTTGAATGTAAACCCCTCATCTACGACATATCGTGGGTTTAATATTTTTCGATGGAGCCTAGCATCTTGGAGACATGGTGCAGCTTGTTTCTCGTCATGTTTCAATGGAGCTTATCTTGGACAAATGGTGGAGCATTCTTCTCTCCATGTTTCAATGGAGCCTAGCTTGGACAAGTGGTGGACCTTTGCTTCTCTCTCTGTTTCAATAGAGTTAGCTTGGACAAGTGGTGGACCTTGGAACCAAATCCCAATGTAAAACCTATCATGATCACTCCAAGTGGTAAGAAAGAATAACCTTTAACATACAGACGAATAGGTTGGACAAGTGGTGGACCTTAACACCCACATATTCTTAATATAATGACATAGAGTGGAAAAGTGGTGAATCTTGAGACAAAACCACTCATGCTACTAGCGATAATAGCTTGGACAAGTGGTGGCCCTTGAATATAAACCCCCCATGTACAAAATATCGTGGGTTTAAGGTATTTCGATGAAGCCTAGCATCATGGAGACATGGTGCAGCTTGCTTCTCTTCATGTTTCAATGGAGTCTATCTTGGACAAATAGTGGAGCATCCTTCTCTCCATGTTTCAATGGACCCTAGCTTGGACGAGTGGTGGACCTTTGCTGATCTCTCTGATTCAATAGACTTAGCTTGGACAAGTGGTGGACCTTGGAACCAAACCCCCATGTAAAACCTATCATGGTCACTCCAAGTGGTGAGAAAGAATAACCTTTAAGATATAGCCTTATATGTTGGGCAAGTGGTGGACCTTAACACCCAAATATTCTTAATATAATGACAGAGTGAAAAAGTGGTGAATCTTGAGATAAAACCACTCATGCTACTAGCGATAATAGGTTGGACAAGTGGTGGACCTTGAACGTAAACCCCCCATGTTTCAATAGACTTAGCTTCGACAAATGGTGGAGTATCGTTCTCTCCATGTTTCAATTGAGCCTAGCTTGGACAAGTGCTGGACCTTTGTTTCTCTCTATGTTTCAATAGAGTTAGCTTGGACAAGTGGTGGACCTTGGAACCAAACCCCCATGTAAAACCTATCATAGTCACTCCAAGTGGGAAGAAAGAATAACCTTTAAGATGTAGCCTTATAGGTTGGACAAGTGGTGGACCTTAACACCCATATATTCTTAATAAAAGTAGTGAATCGTGAGACCAAACCACTCAGGCTACTAGCAAAAATAGCTTAGACAAGTGATGGACCTTGAATGTAAACCCCTCATCTATGAAATATCGTGGGTTTAATGTATTTCGATGGAGCCTAGCATCTTGGAGACATGGTGCAGCTTGCTTCTCGTCATGTTTCAATGGAGCCTATCTTGGACAAATGCTGGATCATCCTTCTCTCCATGTTTCAATGGAGCCTAGCTTGGACAAGTGGTGGACCTTTGTTTCTCTCTATATTTCAATAGAGTTAGCTTGGACAAGTGGTGGACCTTGGAACCAAACCCCCATGTAAAACCTATCATGGTCACTCCAAGTGGTAAGAAAGAATAACGTTTAAGATGTAGCCTTATAGGTTGGACAAGTGGTGGAACTTAACACCCACATATTCTTAATAAAAGTGGTGAATGTTGAGACCAAACCAGTCAGGCGATGAGCAATAATAGCTTGGACACGTGGTGGACCTTGAATGTAAACCCCTCATCTACGAAATATCGTGGGTTTAATGTATTTCGATGGAGCCTAGCATCTTGGAGACATGGTGCAGCTTGCTTCTTGTCATGTTTCAATGGAGCCTATCTTGGACAAATGGTGGAGCATCCTTCTCTCCATGTTTCAATGGAGCCTAGCTTGGACAAGTGGTGGACCTTTGTTTCTCTCTATGTTTCAATAGAGTTACCTTGGACAAGTGGTGGACCTTGGAACCAAACCCGCATGAAAAACCTATCATGGTCACTCCAAGTGGTAAGAAACAATAACCTTTAAGATATAGAATTATATGTTGGACAAGTGGTGGACCTTAACACCCACATATTCTTAATATAATGACATAGAGTGGAAAAGTGGTGAATCTTGAGAAAATCCACTCATGCTACTAGCTATAATAGCTTGAACAATTATTGGCCCTTGAATGTAAACCCCCCATGTACAAAATATCCTGGGATTAGGGTATTTCGATGAAGCCTAGCATCTTGGAGACATGGTGCAGCTTGCTTCTCTTCATTTTTCGATGGAGCCTATCTTGGACAAATGGTGGAGCATCCTTCTCTGCATGTTTCAATGGACCCTAGCTTGGAGAAGTGGTGGACCTTTGCTTCTCTATATGATTCAATAGAGTTTGCTTGGACAAGTTGTGGACCTTGGAACCAAACCCCCATGTAAAACCTATTATGGTCACTCCAAGTGGTGAGAAAGAATAACCTTTAAGATATAGCCTTATAGGTTGGACATTTTGTGGACCTTAACACCCAGATATTCATAATATAATGGCATAGAGTGGAAAAGTGGTGAATCTTGAGACCAAACCACTCAGGCTACTACCAATAATAGCTTGGACAAGTGTTGGACCTTGAATGTAAACCCCTCATCTACGACATATCGTGGGTTTAATGTTTTTCGATGGAGCCTAGCATCTTGGAGACATGGTGCAGCTTGCTTCTCGTCATGTTTCAATGGAGCTTATCTTGGACAAATGGTGGAGCATTCTTCTCTCCATGTTTCAATGGAGCCTAGCTTGGACAAGTGGTGGACCTTTGCTTCTCTCTCTGTTTCAATAGAGTTAGCTTGGACAAGTGGTGGACCTTGGAAACAAATCCCAATGTAAAACCTATCATGATCACTCCAAGTGGTAAGAAAGAATAACCTTTAAGATACAGACGAATAGGTTGGACAAGTGGTGGACCTTAACACCCACATATTCTTAATATAATGACATAGAGTGGAAAAGTGGTGAATCTTGAGACAAAACCACTCATGCTACTAGCGATAATAGCTTGGACAAGTGGTGGCCCTTGAATATAAACCCCCCATGTACAAAATATCGTGGGTTTAAGGTATTTCGATGAAGCCTAGCATCATGGAGACATGGTGCAGCTTGCTTCTCTTCATGTTTCAATGCAGTCTATCTTGGACAAATAGTGGAGCATCCTTCTCTCCATGTTTCAATGGACCCTAGCTTGGACAAGTGGTGGACCTTTGCTGATCTCTCTGATTCAATAGAGTTAGCTTGGCCAAGTGGTGGACCTTGGAACCAAACCCCCATGTAAAACCTATCATGGTCACTCCAAGTGGTGAGAAAGAATAACCTTTAAGATATAGCCTTATATGTTGTGCAAGTGGTGGACCTTAACACCCAAATATTCTTAATATAATGACAGAGTGAAAAAGTGGTGAATCTTGAGATAAAACCACTCATGCTACTAGCGATAATAGGTTGGACAAGTGGTGGACCTTGAACGTAAACCCCCCATGTTTCAATAGACTTAGCTTCGACAAATGGTGGAGTATCGTTCTCTCCATGTTTCAATTGAGCCTAGCTTGGACAAGTGCTGGACCTTTGTTTCTCTCTATGTTTCAATAGAGTTAGCTTGGACAAGTGGTGGACCTTGGAACCAAACCCCCATGTAAAACCTATCATAGTCACTCCAAGTGGGAAGAAAGAATAACCTTTAAGATGTAGCCTTATAGGTTGGACAAGTGGTGGACCTTAACACCCACATATTCTTAATAAAAGTAGTGAATCGTGAGACCAAACCACTCAGGCTACTAGCAAAAATAGCTTAGACAAGTGATGGACCTTGAATGTAAACCCCTCATCTATGAAATATCGTGGGTTTAATGTATTTCGATGGAGCCTAGCATCTTGGAGACATGGTGCAGCTTGCTTCTCGTCATGTTTCAATGGAGCCTATCTTGGACAAATGCTGGAGCATCCTTCTCTCCATGTTTCAATGGAGCCTAGCTTGGACAAGTGGTGGACCTTTGTTTCTCTCTATATTTCAATAGAGTTAGCTTGGACAAGTGGTGGACCTTGGAACCAAACCCCCATGTAAAACCTATCATGGTCACTCCAAGTGGTAAGAAAGAATAACGTTTAAGATGTAGCCTTATAGGTTGGACAAGTGGTGGAACTTAACACCCACATATTCTTAATAAAAGTGGTGAATGTTGAGACCAAACCAGTCAGGCTATGAGCAATAATAGCTTGGACACGTGGTGGACCTTGAATGTAAACCCCCCATCTACGAAATATCGTGGGTTTAATGTATTTCGATGGAGCCTAGCATCTTGGAGACATGGTGCAGCTTGCTTCTTGTCATGTTTCAATGGAGCCTATCTTGGACAAATGGTGGAGCATCCTTCTCTCCATGTTTCAATGGAGCCTAGCTTGGACAAGTGGTGGACCTTTGTTTCTCTCTATGTTTCAATAGAGTTACCTTGGACAAGTGGTGGACCTTGGAACCAAACCCGCATGAAAAACCTATCATGGTCACTCCAAGTGGTAAGAAACAATAACCTTTAAGATATAGAATTATATGTTGGACAAGTGGTGGACCTTAACACCCACATATTCTTAATATAATGACATAGAGTGGAAAAGTGGTGAATCTTGAGAAAATCCACTCATGCTACTAGCTATAATAGCTTGAACAATTATTGGCCCTTGAATGTAAACCCCCCATGTACAAAATATCCTGGGATTAGGGTATTTCGATGAAGCCTAGCATCTTGGAGACATGGTGCAGCTTGCTTCTCTTCATTTTTCGATGGAGCCTATCTTGGACAAATGGTGGAGCATCCTTCTCTGCATGTTTCAATGGACCCTAGCTTGGAGAAGTGGTGGACCTTTGCTTCTCTATATGATTCAATAGAGTTTGCTTGGACAAGTTGTGGACCTTGGAACCAAACCCCCATGTAAAACCTATTATGGTCACTCCAAGTGGTGAGAAAGAATAACCTTTAAGATATAGCCTTATAGGTTGGACAAATTGTGGACCTTAACACCCAGATATTCATAATATAATGGCATAGAGTGGAAAAGTGGTGAATCTTGAGACCAAACCACTCAGGCTACTACCAATAATATCTTGCACAAGTGTTGGACCTTGAATGTAAACCCCTCATCTACGACATATCGTGGGTTTAATGTTTTTCGATGGAGCCTAGCATCATGGAGACATGGTGCAGCTTGCTTCTCGTCATGTTTCAATGGAGCCTATCTTGGACAAATGGTGGAGCATTCTTCTCTCCATGTTTCAATGGAGCCTAGCTTGGACAAGTGGTGGACCTTTGCTTCTCTCTCTGTTTCAATAGAGTTAGCTTGGACAAGTGGTGGACCTTGGAACCAAATCCCATTGTAAAACCTATCATGGTCACTGCAAGTGGTAAGAAAGAATAACCTTTAAGATATAGACGAATAGGTTGGACAAGTGGTGGAGCTTAACACCCACATATTCTTAATATAATGACATAGAGTGGAAAAGTGGTGAATCTTGAGACAAAACCACTCATGCTACTAGCGATAATAGCTTGGACAATTGGTGGCCCTTGAATGTAAACCACCCATGTACAAAATATCGTGGGTTTAAGGTATTTCGATGAAGCCTAGCATCATGGAGACATGGTGCAGCTTGCTTCTCTTCATGTTTCAATGGAGTCTATCTTGGACAAATAGTGGAGCATCCTTCTCTCCATGTTTCAATGGACCCTAGCTTGGACAAGTGGTGGACCTTTGTTGATCTCTATGATTCAATAGACTTAGCTTGGCCAAGTGGTGGACCTTAGCACCCAGATATTCATAATATAATGGCATAGAGTGGAAAAGTGGTGAATCTTCAGACAAACCACTCAGGCTACTACCAATAATAGCTTGGACAAGTGTTGGACCTTGAATGTAAACCCCTCATCTACGACATATCGTGGGTTGTAATGTTTTTCGATGGAGCCTAGCATCTTGGAGACATGGTGCAGCTTGCTTCTCGTCATGTTTCAATGGAGCTTATCTTGGACAAATGGTGGAGCATTCTTCTCTCCATGTTTCAATGGAGCCTAGCTTGGACAAGTGGTGGACCTTTGCTTCTCTCTCTGTTTCAATAGAGTTAGCTTGGACAAGTGGTGGACCTTGGAAACAAATCCCAATGTAAAACCTATCATGGTCACTCCAAGTGGTAAGAAAGAATAACCTTTAAGATATAGACGAATAGGTTGGACAAGTGGTGGAGCTTAACACCCACATATTCTTAATATAATGACATAGAGTGGAAAAGTGGTGAATCTTGAGACAAAACCACTCATGCTACTAGCGATAATAGCTTGGACAAGTGGTGGCCCTTGAATGTAAACCCCCCATGTACAAAATATCGTGGGTTTAAGGTATTTCGATGAAGCCTAGCATCATGGAGACATGGTGCAGCTTGCTTCTCTTCATGTTTCAATGGAGTCTATCTTGGACAAATAGTGGAGCATCCTTCTCTCCATGTTTCAATGGACCCTAGCTTGGACAAGTGGTGGACCTTTGCTGATCTCTATGATTCAATAGACTTAGCTTGGACAAGTGGTGGACCTTGGAACCAAACCCCCATGTAAAACCTATCATGGTCACTCCAAGTGGTGAGAAAGAATAACCTTTAAGATATAGCCTTATAGGTTGGGCAAGTGGTGGACCTTAACACCCAAATATTCTTAATATAATGACAGAGTGAAAAAGTGGTGAATCTTGAGATAAAACCACTCATGCTACTAGCGATAATAGGTTGGACAAGTGGTGGACCTTGAACGTAAACCCCCCATGTTTCAATAGACTTAGCTTCGACAAATGGTGGAGTATCGTTCTCTCCATGTTTCAATTAAGCCTAGCTTGGACAAGTGCTGGACCTTTGTTTCTCTCTATGTTTCAATAGAGTTAGCTTGGACAAGTGGTGGACCTTGGAACCAAACCCCCATGTAAAACCTATCATAGTCACTCCAAGTGGGAAGAAAGAATAACCTTTAAGATGTAGCCTTATAGGTTGGACAAGTGGTGGACCTTAACACCCACATATTCTTAATAAAAGTAGTGAATCTTGATACCAAACCACTCAGGCTACTAGCAATAATAGCTTAGACAAGTGGTGGACCTTGAATGTAAACCCCTCATCTACGAAATATCGTGGGTTTAATGTATTTCGATGGAGCCTAGCATCTTGGAGACATGGTGCAGCTTGCTTCTCGTCATGTTTCAATGGAGCCTATCTTGGACAAATGCTGGAGCATCCTTCTCTCCATGTTTCTATGGAACCTAGCTTAGACAAGTGGTGGACCTTTGTTTCTCTCTATGTTTCAATAGAGTTACCTTGGACAAGTGGTGGACCTTGGAACCAAACCCCCATGTAAAACCTATCATAGTCACTCCAAGTGGGAAGAAAGAATAACCTTTAAGATGTAGCCTTATAGGTTGGACAAGTGGTGGACCTTAACACCCACATATTCTTAATAAAAGTAGTGAATCTTGAGACCAAACCACTGAGGCTACTAGCAATAATAGCTTAGACAAGTGGTGGAACTTGAATGTAAACCCCTCATCTACGAAATATCGTGGGTTTAATGTATTTCGATGGAGCCTAGCATTTTGGAGACATGGTGCAGCTTGCTTCTCGTCATGTTTCAATGGAGCCTATCTTGGACTAATGCTGGATCATCCTTCTCTCCATGTTTCAATGGACCCTAGCTTGGACAAGTGGTGGACCTTTGTTTCTCTCTATGTTTCAATAGAGTTAGCTTGGACAAGTGGTGGACCTTGGAACCAAAACCCCATGTAAAACCTATCATGGTCACTCCAAGTGGTAAGAAAGAATAACGTTTAAGATGTAGTCTTATAGGTTGGACAAGTGGTGGAACTTAACACCCACATATTCTTAATAAAAGTGGTGAATGTTGAGACCAAACCAGTCAGGCGATGAGCAATAATAGCTTGGACAAGTGGTGGACCTTGAATGTAAACCCCTCATCTACGAAATATCGTGGGTTTAATGTGTTTCGATGGAGCCTAGCATCTTGGAGACATGGTGCAGCATCCTTCTCTCCATGTTTCAATGGAGCCTATCTTGGACAATTGGTGGAGCATCCTTCTCTCCATGTTTCAATGGAGCCTAGCTTGGACAAGTGGTGGACCTTTGTTTCTCTCTATGTTTCAATAGAGTTAGCTTGGACAAGTGGTGGACCTTGGAACCAAACCCGCATGTAAAACCTATCATGGTCACTCCAAGTGGTAAGAAAGAATAACCTTTAAGATATAGAATTATATGTTGGAAAAGTGGTGGAGCTTAACACCCACATATTCTTAATATAATGACATAGAGTGGAAAAGTGGTGAATCTTGAGACAAATCCACTCATACTACTAGCTAAAATAGCTTGAACAAGTATTGGCCCTTGAATGTAAACCCCCCATGTACAAAATATCCTGGGATTAGGGTATTTCGATGAAGCCTAGCATTTTGGAGACATGGTGCAGCTTGCTTCTCTTCATTTTTCGATGGAGCCTATCTTGGACAAATGGTGGAGCATCCTTCTCTGCATGTTTCAATGGACCCTAGCTTGGACAAGTGGTGGACCTTTGCTTCTCTCTATGATTCAATAGAGTTTGCTTGGACAAGTTGTGGACCTTGGAACCAAACCCCCATGTAAAACCTATTATGGTCACTCCAAGTGGTGAGAAAGAAGAACCTTTAAGATATAGCCTTATAGGTTGGACAAGTGGTGGACCTTAACACCCAGATATTCATAATATAATGGCATAGAGTGGAAAAGTGGTGAATCTTCAGACGAAACCACTCCTCATCTACGACATATCGTGGGTTTAATGTTTTTCGATGGAGCCTAGCATCTTGGAGACATGGTGCAGCTTGGTTCTCGTCATGTTTCAATGGAGCCTATCTTGGACAAATGGTGGAGCATTCTTCTCTCCATGTTTCAATGGAGCGTAGCTTGGACAAGTGGTGGACCTTTGCTTCTCTCTCTGTTTCAATAGAGTTAGCTTGGACAAGTGGTGGACCTTGGAACCAAATCCCAATGTAAAACCTATCATGGTCACTCCAAGTGGTAAGAAAGAATAACCTTTAAGATATAGACGAATAGGTTGGACAAGTGGTGGAGCTTAACACCCACATATTCTTAATATAATGACATAGAGTGGAAAAGTGGTGAATCTTGAGACAAAACCACTCATGCTACTAGCGATAATAGCTTGGACAAGTGGTGGGCCTTGAATGTAAACCCCCCATGTACAAAATATCGTGGGTTTAAGGTATTTCGATGAAGCCTAGCATCATGGAGACATGGTGCAGCTTGCTTCTCTTCATGTTTCAATGGAGTCTATCTTGGACAAATAGTGGAGCATCCTTCTCTCCATGTTTCAATGGACCCTAGCTTGGACGAGTGGTGGACCTTTGCTGATCTCTATGATTCAATAGAGTTAGCTTGGCTAAGTGGTGGACCTTAACACCCAGATATTCATAATATAATGGCATAGAGTGGAAAAGTGGTGAATCTTGAGACCAAACCACTCAGGCTACTACCAATAATAGCTTGGACAAGTGTTGGACCTTGAATGTAAACCCCTCATCTACGACATATCCTGGGTTTAATGTTTTTCGATGGAGCCTAGACATGGTGCAGCTTGCTTCTCGTCATGTTTCAATGGAGCTTATCTTGGACAAATGGTGGAGCATTCTTCTCTCCATGTTTCAATGGAGCCTAGCTTGGACAAGTGGTGGACCTTTGTGTTGAGCCAGCAGAGGATCACACCCGCATTTTTGCTCACACCCATCATTTTGTAACCATTGATCAAAATAAATGTGTTTCCGACATTAATTTTGATTTGAGCCATTCATTAAGTAACGGGACTCAATTGAGTTTCCAGCTTGTAATCCCGACGTAATTTCACCTGCTGATGTAAATAATTAGAGATGTTCTCACCTCCAAGGCTGAGGTATATAAGCCAAAGTTTTGTAACCTAAAAGGAGGGAATTATTAATCAAAGTGAGTTTTTGAGCGCCGTGACTGTGTCTGAGAGAGAGAGAGTGAGAGAGAGTCTTATCTTCTTGCTACGCGAGCTACGGGGCCGCCATTGGAGAAGCGACACCGCCATTGTGTTAGCAACGGTGAGAGCTACGCACAGATACCAAGAGTGCGTGCTATCAGCTTCTACGTGTGGTAAGTTCCTACGAGCTTCGGGGTGAGTTTTCTTCCAACTCGTGTGTCGGAATAGAGTGTGCAGCATATCTATAGAACCACAACGAGTAGAGCTACACATTAGTACCATCGGGGTCAAGTTTCGGTCACCTGTATTTTTTGGCCTGTCTTCATACGCGTTTTCCGCACGGAGTGGTTATAGGTTGATTTTGCAATTCAAGTCTTTAGGGTGTGGTTCTTACCTAGTGTATAGACTTCCCCTTGAGTTTGAGATCGATTCGATGATTCTAGATCCTGTTTCGTATAGCATTCGTTCGTAGTACGGATTTCAGTCACTTGCGTATTTTAGAACTTAGATTTGATTTCCTTAGTAGTGATTGTCATTAGAAGGTCGAGTAGGTGATTTGACACCCACCTAGTTGTTTCCATGCGCCTGCTGGTCAAGCTTCGTCCTCGTCTGACAAATTCTGTTGTTGGTTGAGTTCTCGCTATTTAGCTTCAGCTAGTGGCGTAACCGCCTTAACATTTGGCGCCGCTGCCGGGGACGAGAGCCCTAAGTAGGTGACCTTAGACTAATCCTACGAGGTGAGTCGTATAAACTACTTTGTATACTTTAGTTAGAAAAGATCTAGGAGTGGTGGACTCCGAAGATCTCGAGAGATACTAGGAAGTGGGGTATTCCTGGGTCTTCCGTGTTGACAGTATTTTTAGTTTAGCTTAGATTAGATTGTTTTTGATGGTGTTTAAGTGGTTGTTGACATAAAAAGCATTTGCTACTCCTTGTGTGGTAGTAAATCTCTTTATATTTTCAATTGCAAAAAATCCATTTTATGATTAGAAGTAGCTTAGGTAGGGCCTGATTTGATCCTGATCTAGAGCTATCAATTGGTGTTCTATTTGCTTGATGTGTTTGATTGCATGTTAGATCACTGAAAAAGTCGCTTTGGTAGTGAAATATGCAATAAACAAAGTTCAGAAAATTTTTCTGTGTAACTGATTGTTGCTGAGCACTTAAAAGAGCTATTGGAAGAGTTCTGTGCTGAAAAACTGGAAATCTGCAACTTTAGACATCATACACGTATGATGTCTTAGGACCTAAACAGAGACTAAAATTGGAAATTTGGCATTGCCAGAGTGTTTAGAAGGGGGGTTTTACCCTAAGATCAACTTAAAACAAGAGCATTAACACTCAAAGAAACCCGAAAAGATAAGTCGGAGTCCAAGAAACGCAAAGAATAGGAAATTTTGGATTCAGATCTTGTTTTTACATTCAAACCTGACAAAAACACTTGAAACTCAATTATAAACATTGGAGAAGGCTTAAAACCAAAAATAGTCAAAATCTGGGACAAAAGACATCATACGTGTATAATGTCTTTTGGCACTTCCACTGCTTATTTTTGAAATCTGACCTGACAAGAGTGTTACAATCACTGTTGGAAGCATAAATATCAAGTTTGGACCCAAATTGATGAAAAAGACATCATACGCGTATGATGTCTTTGACCTAATTTTGGACATATTTTGATACTTTGCTAACACAGATCCATTGTAATAGCTGTCTAGAGGTTATATTTCAAGTTTCATCCCATTTGGATCACAATTGACCCAAAAAACAAGTCAAAAGCGGAAAATTGCCAAGAAAAGCCTAAACTAGCCATAACTTGCTCAAACAGAGTTCAAACTGAATTTTGTGAGTGAACAGAGCATAAAGGGGTCACTGAGAGTGAGCATAACCAAAATAGTCCAAATCTGTGAAAAAAGACATCATACGCGTATAATGTCTTTTTCAGCATAACTGCAACAAAATTCTCACTTGATGAAACAGAAGTTGTCCAACTGACAAGATTAAACAATTGACCAAGTATCAGTCAGTTTGGATCAATTCTGACCACAAAAACTTGAGGAAAACAAATTGCCGAGACGGAAAAGTTAAAGTCCTTTAGGGGAATTGATGAATTTGAGATCGGGCAGGAATCTCCGGAATAATCAACCAAAACAAGGGGAACCAGCAAGTGTCATATCAACCGAGGGAAGTGTAAACCAAAGTTGGGTGCAACCATTAGAGCCGATCTTTGAAGGAAGTGTTTCTGATACTTCTTCGGAGAGATCTTACGAGATTTTCACCGAAAACTTGGAACACTTGAACCTGAACAACAGAGAAAATATGGCAGCAGGATCATCAAACCCTTCCGCCACCATGAAGCTATTGTTCATAAAATACCAGTACGACAATGAGCAAGGTGCCAAGATCTACAAAGATGGAATGGACCGCTATTGTGTAAAGATAGAAGATAGACCTAGTGAGTTCAAGGACTTAGTGCCTGTGAGCTATAGCGGAGATAGATATCTAGATGACGAGGGTACCATGTACTTGGTAGTCCTAAACCCTAACATTGTGGACAAGTGGGGATTGATGGGCACCAAAGCCAAAATAGATGAAGAACTCGAGGAGAAAGCACCAATAATGAACTTCCCTAATGCGAGGTTAAGAAGAGAGAATGAAACTACAAGGATCAACACTGATAACATCTATGTGGGGCTGTACAAATATAATAATGGGGAGCAAGATCTCTATTATAGATGTGAAGAACCCTACACCGGAGAGTTGACAGACCAAAAAAGACTTTATGTCTTTACCTACACAGAGGGATCGGAAGTGAAAATTGCCGCTTACGATAAGTATGGCAGGCAATACTCAACAATGGGCAAGAAAGAATTAGAAGGATATACATACTTTGGGGGACCACTACATCAGTATTATGTTACTTCTAGCTCACATAGACCAGCACCAACAACTGGAGTGCAAAACTCAATGACAACAGGAGGACAAAGAACTCAGGTTGCTGACTCTTTCAGTCAACCTTGGGACTCGAAGCTCGGACCAATGGGATCATTACATTCCAGAGAGTCAATGGAGACGAATCGAGGTAGTGCAGTTCCAATCCCCACCTATACCACTCCAGGTCCAAGGTTTGAAGCGGAACCATCACATTTACCTCCTAGTAGTAGATTCAGGGCAGGGGAACCGACAAGGGTAACCCATGAAGTCCATGATGCTAGAGAAAGCTTTAGCCGGGACACAGGAGCAATGAGATTGGTAGCAGATCATAGACGTATGAGACCATCTCAAGTAGCCAAGTGTATGCCAAAGAAGTATGGTGGTTCAGGAGATCCGTATGCACATGTGTCACTCTTTAAGCAAGTCTTAAGAGCTGAGCAGATAACAGATTTCCATACACAATACGAGGGATTTGGTCTTACTCTAGAAGGTACTGCATTGACATGGTTTCAACCAATGAACATAGGGGGATTCCATGACATTGACCATTTGCTAAGAGAGTTTGCTGAGGAATTCTCAAAACGAGGGATTAAGCACAATACGGTCTCACAAATATATGCTTTTAAACAGAGAGAACACGAAAAAGTGAAGGAAGCTTCACTTCGCTTCAAACAATACATTGAGAGATGTCCAGTACGTGAACGACCACAAGATGACAGACTATCTGTTCTCTTTATTGAGGGACTGAGGAACGACACTCTCAAGAAGGACTTGCACTTGAAAGCTTGTACAAGTTTCGAGCAAGTAACGAGAGAGGCATTGTACTTAGTGGATAACTGTACGGTTTATGGAGAGGTGTCAGCGGATACAGATTTTGCATCCAGTAGCTCCTCCTCCGTAGCGAGCGAGACTACCACTAAAAAGAATGTTCAAACAACAACCATGCCAAATGTAGAGCAAATGATAGAAGATGCTCTAAAAAGGATGGCACCATACCAAAAACCATTGCCAAAAACACTGAAATGGTGTGCTATTGAACAAAAATGGACAAATCATCCAACAGAGGAGTGTTATTACAACAAAGGGTATGTAAGGGAGCGCCAGTATGCACCTCCTGCTCAATTAGCACCACCTCAAGTACATCCAGTACCTCGATACCCAACGGGAAATGTACCAGGACCTATGGGGATAGAAAGACCGCAACCGGTATTGGGACAACAACCACCTTTACCAGGAGCAAGACCAGTGGGCATTAGATATGCACCAACCTTAGAGAATCAGGAAGAACAAGCCTTAGTGCCTGTTCAAGCCTATTATGAAGAATCGGGTGCACACATGTCTCCGACAGTGTATTACCCACCAGAAGAACCAAAACAACCAGAACCATGGGGCATGATGGGGAATGTTGGAATACCAACAATTACAAGTGCTTCTGATGAAGAGAGATACAATTTGGACGCAAGAACATTGATGTTCATAGCTCATGGAGGGTTAACAGGACAAAGACCATCCTATCCACAAAGGACGAATCAAATGGGACCAAGACCAGCACTAGGACCCTGTTACAAGTGTGGAGGTGACCATCTGATGAATGTTTGCCCACATACGGAAATCATTAGAATTAACGCTTATTGCACTGAGTGTGGGGTTACTCACTTCATTGAGGATTGTTCAAAGAATCCAAACAAAGTGCAAAAGACGACATTGAATATGCTAGAAACTATTCCTACCAGCAGTGGGTCTGAAAATGAAACTCTGATACCAACGCAAGTTGTTACTAGAGCTCAAGCTAAGAAAACCACTAGAGAACCTGAGAATGGAAAGTTAGCGACTGAAGTGGTTAGTCAAGGACCGCGGAGTCAGAAAAACACATGGAAAGCTAGAAAAGCACGCATGAAGTTGAGAAAAGAACGTGAAGACGCTATTCTAGCTGAGGAACTAAAGCAAACTAAAGCTAGATTAGAAAAACTTGAGAGTCAAAACGGGAAACGAGAGATGAGCCCGGAAAGAACGAAACAAAAGAGTATCAAAGAAACAACGAGCTTAAGCTCAGGGGGATCAGTGCTAGTCGACAAGGTACACGAACCATTGGACGCACTGATGAGAGCTTACGAAGCTAGGTTAAAGAACAACCAAACACAAGAACAGAGGTGGATGACATACCCAAACGCGGAATTGGAAAAGCAGAGACTTGAAATGTGCCAGAGAATGATCGAGACTGCACAAGCCTTATTAGAACCACCAAAAGAAACAATGAATTGTGGAAAGGAAAACCCAATTCAGCAAGAGACTATCGTTTCACGGGTAGCTGAAAAGACTCCCAGTGCACAAAAGCCTGAAAATACACAAAGGATGACCGCATAGTATTGAACACAACCGATCAGGAGATAGAGAGTTTTCATCCAGTCATACAGAGGAGTTACGAAAGAGATGAGGATTACAATGAATTTTGGAAACAAGTGAGAGAGGCAAACTTTGCAAACGAGCTAAGTTGCCAAGCTAATCAGACAAATTGGGAAAAGGACATCAGGAATCCTCCCATAGTGGAATTTGAGGCAGGATCTCAAGTGGACTTGGATCTGCAATCTTACTGGGGAGATGGGGGCTCTGTTAGAACAATGGAGAGCAAACCTCATTCACTGAAAACCTTACCTTCATACTTAGGAGAGTATGAAGCAAAATCCGAGATTAGAGCACTTCCCTCACGAAAAATCTCATCAGAAAAAGTCATGGACTCGCAAGGATTGATAGAGATTTTGTCAACACCAGTGACATGCACTATCACTCTAGCTGAGCTTTTGAGGCTAAGACCACATATGTGGACCACTGTAGGAAAATGCTTGGAGAAATTCGGGATAAAAGATCCAACATCGAGATTGCAAGAGAGCATAGAGGAGCTGAGCAAGCCACAAAAGAACGCTAAGCCTGTACCCTTAAACAAGGTCGGAGAGTATTGCGAAGGTGAAGAGGGGAATACAACCTTACCAGTTGAATTCCAAGGAGTGAACACAATGGCAATACTAGACAGCGGAGCTGGGGTAGCCATTGCTACAAAAGAAATCTGGAAAAAATGGGGGAAACCAGCAATAAGGAAGACTAGGTTGAAACTCCAATTAGCAGATGGACACATGGAGAAACCTATGGGGTTATTAGAGAAAGTTGTAGTGACTTCTTGCGGCATTGAATACGAACATACTTTTGCTATTGTCGATTTTGGCAAGGAGAATAACTATGATATCATACTGGGAAGACCATTCATGAGACAGTTGAAAATGGTCCAGGATTGGGGCTACGATCACATATACCTGAGAAATATGGAAACCACTACACGTGTGAACCTGAAAGACCATAGCTACAAAGATGTGAACCGAACACCGGTAGAGGAGTTTGATTCAGCTACTTTGGCGGGATCCGAATTTCCAGCTTGGTTAGGTAAACCCAAGGAGTTATGGATGTGTGGAGCTTCGAAATGTGGAAGTCTGAAACGAGAAGAATGTGTTTTAGAAAGGGCTATCGAAGACGAAACTTATGTAAGAGAACCCTTTCCAGAGGACACGTTTGAACCATTAGAATGGACACACATTCTAGCAACCCTAGATGTTTGTGCAATTCCGGATGGTCCCACAACGAAATTTTGCGACAAGGACGGGTACGACGTGGTTCCGTATTTCATGTTGAGAACTGTACTCAAAAAAGAAACTGAAAAGAACGATACACTGGAAAAGGAAGATGAAGAAGAGGTGTTTCACGACATTCCCAATCATCCAGAGTGGGGAAATGAAGCAGACAACGAGTCAACGGACAATTCAAGCGGAAACGAAGAAACTATAACGGATGTCCGATTTTATGATTTTCCGAACCAAACTAAACAACGCCAGAAACACTATAGAGCAAAGAGAAAAACAAAAGGGGTTAGAACCAATCCGATGCATAGAATAAGAGGAAAAAATCAATTCCTAATGCTAGTAAAGGCTGAAGATTGTGTTAAGGATAAGATTTCTGGAAGAATGAGAGGCAGTGATCAAAAGAGCTTATGAAAAGACAAAAGAGGCTCAAGAAATCAAGTTCAAAAGAATGGAACGAAAACTGAAACAGAAACATCGGAAAAGAACAAGCGCAACAGAGAATACAAAGAGTCCAAGTTAGAACGTAGAAACAAGTACAGAGAGCTCAAGAAAACTCTGAAAGAAGTTTGGACTACAGAAATTGAGAGTGGAGAGGACAAAAACGCCAAAATCAAGGAAAACATGGATGTTCCCTCTCACTATAGGAAATTCACAATAGAGGATAGGAAGGTGATATTAACCCCACCTATTCGAAAGAGGAAGGAGAACGAATCTTATGACGGACCGGAGGATGCAAAAAAAGTTGATTTAGCAGCTCCAGGTGAGACGCCTAGACCGGTGTACATAGCCACAGATTTGTCTCCAAGCGAGGAAGAGAGACTTTTGAGTCTTCTCAGAGAGTATAGGGATGTGTTTGCATGGTCTTATAAGGACTTAAAGGGAGTTGACCCATCGATATGCCAACACTCAATCCCATTGAAACAAGACGCAAAGCCTAGCAGACAGAGACCATACACATATAATGATACTTTTGCTAAGCGAATCAAGGAAGAGATAGATAAGCTAATGGAAGCTGAATTCATATACGAGATTGAACACACTGATTGGGTATCTCCGATTGTGGTAGTACCTAAGAAGAACGGAAAACTCCGAGTGTGTGTCAACTTAAAGAAAGTGAATGCTGCAACAATCAGGGACAATTATCCCCTGCCGATAACTGATCATGTTCTAGAGCGTGTATCAGGGAAAACAGCATACTCCTTTCTTGATGGTTTTTCAGGATATAACCAGCTAGCCATAGCACTGGAAGATCAACATAAAACAGCTTTTGCAACGGAGTGGGGAATTTATGCTTATCGGTTATGCCTTTTGGTCTAACCAATGCTCCCGCAACCTTCCAGAGGCTGATGACGCATGCTTTCAAAGAATACTTAAGGCTGTTTCTCGAAATATACATGGATGACTTATGTGTACATTCTCTACTGAGAGATGAGCATCTAGAACACCTAAGAAAAGTATTTGAGAAATGTAGGACATATCGCATTTGTCTCAATCCTGAGAAATGTGTGTTTATGGTCCGACAGGGCAGAATTCTGGGACATATTGTCTCACAAAACGGAATATCCACGGATTTAGAGAAGATAAAAGTTATAGTGGATATGCCTAGACCAACCAATGCGAAACAAGTACAGAGCTTTATGGGACATTGTGGATATTATAGACGATTCATTTACATGTACGCTATAATAGGCCAACCACTTTACAGGCTAATAGTGAACTTTGAATGGACAGAGGAGTGTGAGGAATCATTCAAGAAATTGAAAGAGGCACTCATTACTGCTCCAGTCTTGAAATCACCAGATTGGGAGAAGATATTCCATGTGCATATAGATGCTTCGGCATATGCAATAGGATGCATTCTGGCTCAGCCAGAAGAAGGAAACATGGATTTTCCTATCTGTTACGCCAGTCGACAGCTCAACAATGCAGAGAAGAATTACACCACAACAGAGCGAGAAGGATTAGGAATGATCTATGCTGTGAAGAAATTTCGGCATTATCTTCTAGCCAACAAGTTTGTGTTTTTTACGGATCACCAAGCCTTGCTCTACCTAGTGAATAAACCATGCAATACCGGGAGAATAGTGAGATGGTTCATTATCTTACTGGAATTCGACTTCACGGTAGTAGTAAAGAAAGGAAAAACACATCTTAGAGCTGATCATCTTTCGCGATTGACGAATGGAGAAGACCCTATAGGAGTAGATGACGACATGCCAGACGCGTACTTGTTCAACATAGAAATGATACCTAAGTGGTCTCAAAATGTCGTTGACCTATTAACCTATGGAGGAGAGTTCGATAGAAGAGAATACAACCTGAAACATATTGCTATTCAGCAATCCAAGAATCTTCAATTGATTGCAGGAAGGTTGTATCAATTGGGAAATGATCATGTTTTACGACTATGCATCAATCCTGAGGAATATAATATATATCTGTGCGAAGCACATGTTCAGGAATGTGCATTTCATTGTTCAAGAAGGAACACATATAGGAATTTGTTACAATTGGGAGTCTATTGGCCAGGAATGAAAGAAAGCGTACATGAATATGTCACTGTATGTATTGTATGTTCATCAAAACCGCCAGCCGAGTATTCAACATTATATCAGATAATGATCGCTCCAGAATGGAGTCAGTATATTGTTGAATATCTCACAAATAGAACTTTCCCAGAAGGAACGTCAAAAGCTCGTCAGAAATCTGTAGAGACAGAAGCTAGAGATTACGCTTTAATAGGAGATCAACTCTATAAGAGAGGTAAAGACAACCAGCTTAGGATTTGCGCATCAGAGTCTGAGTATGTGATAATCCTGGAGCAAGCTCATGGAGGAGTAGGTGGAGGCCATTTCTCAGGTGATAAGACAGCAAAACTTGTCTTAGCCGCAGGAATATGGTGGCCAACATTACATATGGACGCTGAGGAATACGTTAAAAGGTGTGATGACTGTCAGCGGACCAAAGTACCACTTAAAAGAGATGATATGCCGCTTAGACCAATGATGGGGGCAAGAGCTTTTGCAAAATGGGGGATTGATTATGTCGGACCCATTTCACCTCCTGCATATAAGACTCATGCACAATACATCATTGTGGCTACAGACTATCTAACAAAGTGGGTCGAAGCAAAGGCAACTCAAAAAGCAGATGCCAGGACCACGGCACAATTTCTATATGAATACGTCTTTGTACGATATGGATTGCCAATAGAAATTGTGAGTGATCGAGGCACACATTTCATAAATGAAGTGATAGAGATCCTTCTAGATGAATTCATGGTAATCCATAGGAAATCAGCCCCGTATCATCCACAAGCAAACGGACAAGCTGAAGCAACAAACAAAACCATATGCACGGTCCTTACGAAGATTGTATCTGAGTCGAGAACTGACTGGGACCAGAAGTTGCATTCAACATTATGGGCATATAGGGTAGCATATAAAACATCAATAGGAACGACCCCATATAACATGGTTTTTGGGCTAAATGCTATCTTACCAATAGAATTCTTGATTTCAACCTTAAGGGTGGCTAAGGATCTAGAGTGGACAGGGCACGAGCTCTCTGATAGAATAGATGACCTGGAAAAGCTAGATGAGCTTCGCCTAAAAGCAGTAGCTTCTATCTACGCTCAAAAAAGGCGACAAAAGGAATTTTTTGATAAGCATGTGCGGACTAAAGAGTTTAAAGTTGGGGACTATGTCCTAGTTTACACTCTGAAACAGCATGCTAAGAAGCTTAAAAAGCGAGGGATGGGACCTCTGGTGATTAAAGATCTATCACCAAGTGGAGCCGTCAAGCTTGCTACATTAGACGGAGAAGAAATGCCCAATTGGATTAGTGGATGCAGAGTGAAAAAGTATCTGTTGCCGCTAACACAAGACATGCTTCTCAAAATACATCAAGAAAAGCTGCGTGTCCAGAAAAAGAAAAAGATTGAGGAGGAAGCGCAAGCCGAGGCGAAGGAAAGAATGGAGAAAAGAAGACTACTGCGTCAGAAACAGCGCAATGAAGGAGCAATACGAATAAACGCAGTCAGTATAACAGAAATGGGAAATGACAAAGAAGAACCCATCATTGAATGCAAAGTAGGAACCAACCAAATCAAAGCCAGAGCACTATTGGATTCAGGAGCTCAAGCTAACCTACTTTCACTCAGTTTGTATAGACAATTGACAAATGACACTAAACTACAAACTGCCAAGCAAGAGTTAAAGAGTTACTCTGAGAATTCAATCAAAACTGTCGGATGCACAGTTTTACATATACAGATTAACCAATATGTGTATCCTCATATGTTTTACGTGGTTGAAGACCAAGCTACACAACATCCATTATTGCTAGGACAACCATGGCAGAAGCAATACAATGCAATGATTGACTGGAGTTCTAAATCAGTGCTTATCAAATACGAAGGTGAAAGTCAATCAGTTAAGTTCACCAAAGGAGCAGAGCCAACTCCAAAGGAAGAATCCACAGACAAGGGCAAACAACAAACAGAGAAAAAGAAGAAGCAATGGCAACCAAAAGTTTCTATACAACCGGATTACTCTTCGACGAGGAATTCTCAACAGTGGATAAGGAAGACAAGCAATAATATAACAGCTCAACCTTGGAAAAAACGGAGTCAAAGTTGGTATGGAGACCAAAAAAGGCTGTGCCAGAAAACAAAAAGGTGGAAAACAGAGTCTTCAATACCAGACAACAGAGTGATCCCCGACAATCAAGGACAGTGAAACAGATCTGGATTCCAAAGAAGTTCATGACGGCACAAAGCTACAGCAAGCAAATTTGGATCCCAAAGATTTGTAAACAGGAACTCCCTTCAATACAATCAACGGAAACTCCTAGGTATTTCAAGGCGAGGAAATCAACACACAGAACAAAGCAGGTTTGGGTCGCAAAGAGTTTGTGGCAAGCACAAGCAAAGCGGAAGCAGATTTGGATTGTGAAAAAAGACAACAAGGTAACGAAGAATCCATCTACTGATTCTACTACCGAAGTGCCAAAACCAACCCAAAACCCGACCACCAATCCTTCAATCAAACAAAGAGCAGCTTTATTGGAAAGAATGTTGTATCATCGCTCTACAATTGCATTGGGAACTTATGACCAAAACAACTACAATGCTTCACCCACAGACACTTCATAGTCGTCCGGGAGGACTCAGACTAGGAGGGGGGGAGGTATACAGGAGCTACAAAGCAGCTACAAGCGGAAAAAACAAAGAAAAACAAAAATTATATTACAAGGGCAGTGTCTTACATGATTTTGCAATTTTTTATGTTTGATTGCGGATATTGATAATATTTATGCCCTTATATACCTTGTTTTGCAACAAGAAGAGATCAAATGATGAATTTGGGTCTCTAGATGTGTAAATATCACTAAATAAGAGTGTTTTTGGAGCTAAAAAGTGGTAATCCAAGTCCAGAAATCACAAAGAAGTGTATATTCATATACACAGGGTTACCAGCTATTTATCATGTATGTTTGGAATTTTTTGGCTTCAATTTGCTATTTTCCTTTATTTTTTATGATTTTCTTAATAAAAATAAAAGAAAAATAAAAAAGCAGGTGAAATGAGATCGGAAAAAAGAAAAGAATAGACGGTGATGATCCTAATGACAAGGGCAACCCAGGTAAAAATTGGGTACAATTCTGAAAAAGTTGCGGAAAGCCCGAAATGACAGAATTTTGGCAAAGTGGACAGATTTCTCAGAAACAGGTCAAACGGAGTCCAAATTGAGAAATTTCAAATCCTAAAGTGCATTTCACGACGAGATAGGAGCACATGTCAAATTTGGTAACAAGTGATCCGGGAAGCCCGAAGTTAAGTATTTTTCACTTCACTATCAAGCTCATTTCCACTATTACCTTCTTGGAGAGAGCAAAGAGCACACAGGAGCATCCGACCTTCTACCGCCTTCTACGACTGCTACGAGAGCTCAGAGGACACCAGACATGAGAGGTAGACTCGTTGCCATAAGCTTTTGATGCTTATCGTTAACTTTTGTCGCGAAAACTCACCAAAACCAAGAAACAAGAGCAGACGGGAATGGGGAAGAACGCTAGGTAGGGGCACAACCGCCTAACCAAACTTTGCAAGAACTTAGAGGTGGGTTACCCTAGTATAGGAGATGAGTTTCTAGCACTCAAAGCTCGAGAAAGAACGACTGGAAAAACCCTAGGTCAACAGAGCCTGCAAGAGGCAAACAGAAAAAAGTTGTCGGAACGACACAAAACTTCTCAGGAAGCTTAACAACATCGAGGGCAATGCAACCATGGAGTATCTCCGGGTTTGGATCACCAAAAGTAGGTCGGAACAACCGATTCGGCTGCGGACACACAAAGCGTCATTTTGGCATAACGGCTAAAATTGACGACCAAATGACATGAAACTTCACAAGCAGTTTCAACTATACATGGATGACTTATGTTTGCAAGCAAAACCCAAAAGAAAGCTGATTCACTTACCGATGGTGAAAAAGACGCTTTCGGGCAACCAAATGGAGAAAGATGGAGAACGGGGAGCCAAAGTCAAGTTCAACCAACTGGATGGCTTCACAACATATCCAATGAGCTGGAAATGCAACTCTCAAGAAGAAAAGTTGAAGAAATTCAACTCCAAGGCAAAAAGACGACTTCGGAGACTGAAATGCCTATAAGGGGGCTTTTTAGCTAAACTGATGACTTTTTAAGTTGAAAACTAGTTAGCAGGGCTTAGGGCACTAGCACAAAGCATTCTTTGCACAAAAAGACCAACATTTCAAGAAAAGACATCATACGCGTATGATGTCTCACAGCATGATTTTCACATCCATTTCAACATTTGAGTGCATAGCCTCATTCCACATGTTAATCACATCCTATGAACCAAGTATCATGAGAATTGGAGTTAGAAAACCCAAGGAAAACCAAAAAGACGCAAAGTAGGCCATAAAATTGATTTTTGGTCCTAATTTTGTCAAAATAACTCCAAACTCATTGAAACTTTGTAGGATTGTTGATTAACACATCTACAAGCTATCTGGAACCAAAAAGCACCATTTTGACACAAAAGACATCATACGCGTATGATGTCTATTTGCACTTACAGAGCCAAAAATGCTCATTTGTCATCATACATCCATTATATATATCTAATACATGCTACATATGAAGTTTGGAACCATTTGGTCAAGTGGATCACCCCATTAGCCCAATTAAGAGAAAATCCTTCATACAAAGCCTATTTTTGTCCCAAATCCAACATATTCAAGTCCAAACCAAGATTTGAGTATAAACAGTCCTTCACTAGCACATGGAGAGTCCACAGAACCAATCCCATGAAAAATTGATGAAAAAGACATCATACGCGTATGATGTCTCCAGAGCCATTTTTAGTCCAAATTCTATCCAAACTTGATAAATCCACTGAATAAGCCTATCTAAAGCCAAATCCAAGCTTATAGAGAAAATTGGTCCAAAAATGCACTAAAAGACATCATACGCGTATGATGTCTCACTATGTGATTTTGGCACCTCAGGGCTTCAACCACCAAACAGAAGTGTTCTACATGCCATTTGAAAGTAATCCACCAAGTTTTATCCAATTTGGATCATAAAATCCATTTCCCTTTCAAAATTTTGCCAAGAGCCTGAACTGGACTAAACTGGCCAAAACTTGACCAAATGGGATCCAAACTCAAATCCAAGCATATGACACTCATGTATACACTATCAGCTACAAGCACAACCAATATGAAGTCATTCTGACACAAAAGACATCATACGCGTATGATGTCTCAAGCATGTTTTTGAGCCCAGTTTGCATATTTTTTCACCTACATTGCATCCTTAGGCCCTGAATAGCTCATGTTTCAATTTTCAAGTCATTTGAATAGTTAAAAGCTTCATTTCGGCTTTCAGTACTAAAAAGACGCTAACTTCTGAAATTGGAGTTACAGGATCCATGGATTCCGCTAAGTCATCGGCAACTAAGAGAAAAAGACCAACCATCAAGGATGCTCTTGCAGAGGCAGAACCTTTTGATATTCCAACAGAAACCCTCAAGCCAACCAAGACTTGGGTGGAGGAAGCAGTACTAGAAAAAGAGGGAATAAAGATCTACCAGGGGACTTTCAGAGATCCTCAAGGGCAATCGGTCGATGTACCTATGATCCCACGAGAATTAGTGGATTATAGCAGATCAGAGAACATAAGCAAATACCTGGAAAAGGCTGACTTACACAGGTTCTTCACCTCGAGACCATCAGGTGTAGACACAAGAAGAGTGTATGAGTTGGCAACATCCATTCAGAAGGATGGGAAAGCCACGTTGACAGCCATGGATGGAGAAACAGTTGAAGTACAGATCACTCCACAGCTCATTGCAGATGCATTGAAGCTGCACAACAAAGGGAGTTCTGTCAGAGAAAGAAGGGAGGCCATAGAGGTCTATGGATCAAAGAAACAAAATACAACCTACGGAGATATGGCAGATCAACGAGCGGCAACCCTTTGCCGATTATACAACCAGTTTTTCCATGTGTGCAGTAAAAGACCGCAGAAGTATACTACACCACCCCATGCCATTGCGACAACCATCACATGGGCACTGAAGAGCAACATGCCAAAAGAGGTGAATTATGCTCAATACATCCACGAGCAAGTAATCGCCATGCACAACCAGAAGCCAAAGTACATAGGAGGAGGAGAAATCCTAACAAGAATAGCTTATGAAGCTATTGGAGCTAGGGATCAAGGGCCACAGATTCCCTCCCAGAATGAGTGGCTTAGAGAAGCCGATGAGGAGGAAGAACAGCAAGAAGTATCCAAGAGGGCGTCCACAAGAGCACGCCGAAAACTAGAAATAGTTTCAGAACCTGAAGAGGCTGTGGACGAGCCGCTCAAGAAGAAAGTGAAGAAGAAGGCCGATCCCAAGCAAACCAAAAGTCAAAAAGCCGCAAGAATGGAAAGGCTGGTGGAGCAGTTTAGAGCGGAAAGAGCTCTAAAGGGGGACTTGAAGAAATGTGGGTGCCAGACCCCAGTAAAGTCGGAACCAGCTCAGCCAGGCCACATGTTGATCAATATGATCAATATATTAGAGCTTATGAGGAGTCGGAGGCCATACTGGAGCAGCAACCTGTCGAGCCTTATACTGAAGAGGAAGTACAGCTTTTAAAAGCTGAGCTGCAAAAGGACGACAAGGGGAAGAAAAAAATAGATGAGTCTACTGAACCTAAGAGAAAGACGGCAAGCAAACAAAGGGAAAGCCAAGATGACTGAGGACAATCAGCCCTCTTTTACTGTTGTACCAAGCCCGAAGAAGATGGAAATTATTGTGGAGGAAACCACAATAGAAATAGAAACAGAAGTTATGGAAAAGCCGGAGGCCGGGACCAAGGAAAAGAAGATAGATCCAGTTCAGCAAAAGAAAGATGATTATGAGGATCTGGTAGCGATCGGATACAGTGAAGAAGAGGCCCTGGAGGCAGTTTATGGGATATCCCTACGGAAACAAGATGATCGGAAAGGGACGAAAGAAAAGACAAAGGGTACAATGGAGAGTGAAGAAAAAATGGACGAGCCGAAGCCATTGGAGGTGGTGGCAGAAAGAGCTGTCAAGTTGACAGATGAAGATGAAAAAGACATGCACATGGTGCATGAACTGCTCAGCAAGATTAAAGAAAGATCCAGAGCAAAGGAAGTAGCACTTGAGACAGCAAAACAAAAGGAAGCAGAGTTGCAGAAGAAGTTAGAGAATGCTATGACTGAATCTGAAAGTCATAAAGCATCACTCTACGACGCAGAAAACGAGAGAGACGGCTTGATACTCCAACTAGCCGAAGCTTCAAGAGAGGTAACAAGCTCACAGGAAGCAAAGGAGCGAATAGAAGATGAGCTGGAGGCAGCCAAGGATGAGCTCATTGAGCTAAGGGAAAGAGTCGAACTTCAAGAAAGGACAATCACGAGACTCAGGACCACCCCTAGAGCTAGCAGAGCAGGAACAGAACAAGAGGGAGCCCTCGTACCAGCTCTGGAAGAGCAGGTCAGAAGTTTGCAAAGAGAGCTGAGGTTAGAGCAAGTGCAAAGATTGCACATGGCGGAGGGATCATTGGCTGCAGAGGAGAGGCTCACATCAGAAAACCAAACACTAAGGACAGAAAATGAGGCCCTCCGCAAACAGCTCCAAGACCTCCAAGAGCAACAAAGAAGAGAAACAGAGACACCACAAGAAGAAGCAGGGGGAGCAGCCATAGAGCTACCAGAAACTGGAGAGGCAACCACAATTGAAGATCCAGCCCCAGTTCAAGAAGTGGCCTCGACTTCAGGAATCTCTGAAGAAGAAGAACAAAGGCTCCAGGACCAAATAGAAAAGTCAACAGAGGAAAGTGCCAAGGCGGAAATGGAATGGGAAAGGAGACTCCTCATCTCCATTAGACTTCAAGGTTTAGACACAAAAGTGCTCCATGAAGAGTGGATGCAACCCAGCCTGCCTTTCCCTCTGATGAAATTTGAAGTGATAAAGACGAAAAAGAGAATAGAGGAGGAGCAGTATGTCGCTCTTTACGAAGGCGACATCACAAAGGATGAACAATCAAAGAAGATTGTAGATTCTCAACCTAGATGGAGGAAAGGTTGGCTGAACAAATACCCAGCCTACCTCATCTACTTGGTAGAGGCTCCAAAGGAGATTCGGGAGGATGCAACCTTCTGCCCGGTGCCAAGAGTCAGAAGCTGGAAAGAGCATGGCAGGATTGCAGAAAAGAAGCCAAATTGGCTTAATTACCCAAGGATGCCAGGACCAAAGGAAGGAGAGAGAATAGGTAAAGCCTACATGGTGAAAACCCTAACGGGCACCATCAAACTCTTTACTGGCTCTCCTGACCTTTCGTGTCAGATGCTAAAGAAAATCTGCAGGACTCTCTTAGCATGCATTGAAGTGTTCGCGCCAGATAAAGCCACGACCTCGAGTCTACTATCGACGGCCGACACAGTGACGGATATGATGTATGATCTTTCATTGCAGCCATCACCAAAGGTGTTACATCTCTTATACCAAAGAATTATGTTTTTGCCTAGCTTCCACATGCAAACATTCGAAGAAGCTTTCTACACCGGCTTTTTCACTCACGAAAGCAAAATATTCGGCCCAACCTTGACCATCGGCAACCTACGCTACGAATCACATTTGCAGATGCTCAAGACGACAGGACTCTATTGATCAAGCCTAAAAATCATGTCAGGGACGACATGAACGCGGAGGGGGGGAGTGTTGAGCCAGCAGAGGATCACACCCGCATTTTTGCTCACACCCATCATTTTGTAACCATTGATTGTAATAAATGTCTTTCCGACATTAATTTTGATTTGAGCCATTCATTAAGTAACGGGACTCAATTGAGTTTCCAGCTTGTAATCCCGACGTAATTTCACCTGCTGATGTAAATAATTAGAGATGTTCTCACCTCCAAGGCTGAGGTATATAAGCCAAAGTTTTGTAACCTAAAAGGAGGGAATTATTAATCAAAGTGAGTTTTTGAGCGCCGTGACTGTGTCTGAGAGAGAGAGAGAGTGAGAGAGAGTCTTATCTTCTTGCTACGCGAGCTATGGGGCCGCCATTGGAGAAGCGACACCGCCATTGTGTTAGCAACGGTGAGAGCTACGCACAGATACCAAGAGTGCATGCTATCAGCTTCTACGTGTGGTAAGTTCCTACGAGCTTCGGGGTGAGTTTTCTTCCAACTCGTGTGTCGGAATAGAGCGTGCAGCATATCTATAGAACCACAACGAGTAGAGCTACACATTAGTACCATCGGGGTCAAGTTTCGGTCACCTGTATTTTTCGGCCTGTCTTCATACGCGTTTTCCGCACGGAGTGGTTATAGGTTGATTTTGCAATTCAAGTCTTTAGGGTGTGGTTCTTACCTAGTGTATAGACTTCCCCTAGAGTTTGAGATCGATTCGATGATTCTAGATCCTGTTTCGTATAGCATTCGTTCGTAGTACGGATTTCAGTCACTTGCGTATTTTAGAACTTAGATTTGATTTCCTTAGTAGTGATTGTCATTAGAAGGTCGAGTAGGTGATTTGACACCCACCTAGTTGTTTCCATGCGCCTGCGGGTCAAGCTTCGTCCTCGTCTGACAAATTATGTTGTTGGTTGAGTTCTCGCTATTTAGCTTCCGCTAGCGGCGTAACCACCTTAACACTTTGCTTCTCTCTCTGTTTCAATAGAGTTAGCTTGGACAAGTGGTGGACCTTGGAACCAAATCCCAATGTAAAACCTATCATGGTCACTCCAAGTGGTAAGAAAGAATAACCTTTAAGATATAGACGAATAGGTTGGACAAGTGGTGGAGCTTAAAAACACCACACATATCTTAATATAAAGACATAAGAGTGAAGAAAGTGATGATCCTTGAGACAAACAACAATGACTCATGCTACTAGCGATAATAGCTTGGACAAGTGGTGGCCCTTGAATGTAAACCCCTCCATGTACAAAATATCGTGGGTTAAGGTATTTCGATGAAGCCTAGCATCTTGGAGACATGGTGCAGCTTGCTTCTCTCATGTTTCAATGGAGCCTATCTTGGACAAATAGTGGAGCATCCTTCTCTCCATGTTTCAATGGACCCTAGCTTGGACAAGTGGTGGACCTTTGCTGATCTCTATGATTTTCAATAGACTTAGCTTGGACAAGTGGTGGACCTTGGAACCAAACCCCCATGTAAAACCTATCATGGTCACTCCAAGTGGTGAGAAAGAATAACCTTTAAGATATAGCCTTATAGGTTGGACAAGTGGTGGACCTTAACACACCAAATATTCTTAATATAATGACAAGAGTGAAAAAGTGGTGAATCTTGAGATAAAACCACTCATGCTACTAGCGATATAAAGCTTGGACAAGTGTGGACCTTGAACGTAAACCCCCCCCATGTTTTTATCCGATAGACTTAGCTTTCGACAAATGGTGGAGTATCTCATCTCTCCAATGTTATCTCAATTGAGCCTAGCTTCTGGCACAATGGTGGAGACCTTTGTTTCTCTCTATGTTTTTCAATGAGTTAGCTTGGACAAGTGGTGGACCTTGGAACCAACCCCCATGTAAAACCTATCATGGTCACTCCAAGTGGTAGAAAGAATAACCTTTAAGATGTAGCCTTATAGGTTGGACAAGTGGTGGACCTTAACACCCACATATTCTTAATAAAAGTAGTGAATCTTGAGACCAAACCACTCAGGCTACTAGCAATAATAGCTTGGACAAGTGGTGGACCTTGAATGTAAACCCCTCATCTACGACATATCATGGGTTTAATGTTTTTTGATGGAGCCTAGCATCTTGGAGACATTGTGCATCACTTTTCAATGCTTCTCTTCATGTTTTCAATGGAGCCTATCTTGGACAAATGGTGGTGCGAGCATCTTCTCTCCATGTTCACAATGGATGCCTAGCTAAGTGGACAAGTGGTGGGACCTTTGCTTCTCTCCATCTCTGTTCTTCAATAGAGTTAGCTTGGACAAGTGGTGGACCTTGGAACCAAAATCCCCAATGTAAAACCTATCATGGTCCTCTCCACGAATCTCCAAGTAGATGAAAGAATAGACCTTTAAGATACTGACAGTACGTAATAGGTTGGACAAGTGTGTGGAGCCTAACACCCACATATTCTTAATATAATGACATAGAGTGGAAAAGTGGTGAATCTTGAGACAAAACACTCATGCTACTACAAGCGATAATAGCTTGGACAAGTGGTGGCCCTTGAATGTAAACCCCCCATGTACAAAATATCGTGGGTTTAAAGGTATTTTGATGAAGCCTAGCATCATGGAGACATGGTGCAGCTTGCTTCTCTTCATGTTTCAATGGAGCCTATCTTGGACAAAAATTGGTAGCATCCTTCTCTCCATGTTTCAATGGAGCCTCTAGCTTGGACAAGTGGTGGACCTTTGTTTCTCTCTATGATTCAATAGACTTAGCTTGGACAAGTGGTGGACCTTGGAACCAAACCCCCATGTAAAACCTATCATGGTCACTCCAAGTGGTAGAAAGAATAACCTTAAGATATAGCCTTATAGGTTGGACAAGTGGTGGACCTTAACACCCAAATATTCTTAATATAATGACAGAGTGAAAAAGTGGTGAATCTTGAGATAAAACCACTCATGCTACTAGCGATAATAGGTTGGACAAGATGGTTTACCTTGAACGTAAACCCCCCATGTTTCAATAGACTTAGCTTCGACAAATGGTGGAGTATCGTTCTTCCATGTTTCAATTGAGCCTAGCTTGGACAAGTGGTGGACCTTTGTTTCTCTCTATGTTTCAATAGAGTTAGCTTGGACAAGTGGTGGACCTTGGAACCAAACCCCCATGTAAAACCTATCATGGTCACTCCAAGTGGGAAGAAAGAATAACCTTTAAGATGTAGCCTTATAGGTTGGAACAAGTGGTGGACCTTAACACCCACATATTCTTAATATAAGTAGTGAATCTTGAGACCAAACCACTCAGGCTACTAGCAATAATAGCTTGGACAAGTGGTGGACCTTGAATGTAAACCCCTCATCTACGAAATATCGTGGGTTTAATGTTTTTTCGATGGAGCCTAGCATCTTGGAGACATGGTGCACACTTGCTTCTCGTCATGTTTCAATAGAGCCTATCTTGGACAAATGGTGGAGCATCCTTCTCTCCATGTTTCAATGGACCCTAGCTTGGACAAGTGGTGGACCTTTTTTCTCTCTATGTTTCAATAGAGTTAGCTTGGACAAGTGGTGGACCTTGGAACCAAACCCCCATGTAAAACCTATCATGGTCACTCCAAGTGGTAAGAAAGAATAACCTTTAAGATGTAGCCTTATAGGTTGGACAAGTGGTGGACCTTAACACCCACATATTCTTAATATAAGGACATAGAGTGGAAAAGTGGTGAATCTTGAGACCAAAACCACTCATGCTACTACTAGCGATAATAGCTTGGACAAGTGGTGGACCTTGAATGTAAACCCCCCATCTACAAAATATCGTGGGTTTAAGGTATTTCGATGAAGCCTAGCATCTTGGAGACATGGTGCAACTTGCTTCTCTTCATGTTTCAATGGAGCCTATCTTGGACAAATGGTGGAGCATCCTTCTCTCTCCATGTTTCAATGGACCCTAGCTTGGACAAGTGGTGGACCTTTGCTGATCTCTATGATTCAATAGAGTTAGCTTGGACAAGTGGTGGACCTTAACACCCATGTAATATTCGGTAATTAATACATGGCAATAGAGTGCAAAGTGGTGAATCTGAAGACCAAACCACTCAGGCTACTACCAATAATAGCTTGGACAAGTGGTTGGACCTAAATGTAAACCCCTCATCTACGACATATCGTGGGTTAATGTTTTCGATGGAGCCTAGCATCTTGGAGACATGTGCAGCAAGCTTGCTTCTCGTCATGTTTCAATGAAGCCTATCTTGGACAAATGGTGGAGCATCCTTCTCTCCATGTTTCAATGGACCCTAGCTTGGACAAGTGGTGGACCTTTGCTTCTCTCTCATGTTTCAATAGAGTTAGCTTGGACAAGTGGTGGACCTTGGAACCAAACCCCAATGTAAAACCTATCATGGTCACTCCAAGTGGTAAGAAAGAATAACCTTTAAGATATAGACGAATAGGTTGGACAAGTGGTGGACCTTAACACCCAATATTCTTAATATAATGACATAGAGTGGAAAAGTGGTGAATCTTGAGACAAAACCACTCATGCTACTAGCGATAATAGCTTGGACAAGTGGTGGCCCTTGAATGTAAACCCCCCATGTACAAAATATCGTGGGTTTAAGGTATTTCGATGAAGCCTAGCATCTTGGAGACATGGTGCAGCTTGCTTCTCTTCATGTTTCAATGGAGCCTACTTGGACAAATGGTGGAGCATCCTTCTCTGCATGTTTCAATGGACCCTAGCTTGGACAAGTGGTGGACCTTTGCTGATCTCTATGATTCAATAGAGTTAGCTTGGCCAAGTGGTTTGGAACCTTAACACCCAGATAATCATAATAAATAATGGCATAGAGTGGAAAGTGGTGAATCTTGAGACCAAACCACTCAGGCTACTACCAATAATAGCTTGGACAAGTGTTGGACCTTGAATGTAATCCCCTCATCTATGACATATCGTGGGTTTAATGTTTTTTTGATGGAGCCTAGCATCTTGGAGACATTGTGCAGCATGCTTCTCGTCATGTTTCAATGGAGCCTATCTTGGACAAATGTGGAGCATCCT
The DNA here is from genome assembly GCF_014529385.1 of Adiantum capillus-veneris. NCBI lineage: Eukaryota > Viridiplantae > Streptophyta > Polypodiopsida > Polypodiales > Pteridaceae > Adiantum > Adiantum capillus-veneris. Next base: position 85,425 of record NW_028221405.1, on the reverse strand, counting down.
TCTCTCCATGTTTCAATGGAGCCCTAGCTTGGACAAGTGATGGACCTTGCTTCTCTCTCTGTTTCAATAGAGTTAGCTTGGACAAGTGGTGGACCTTGGAACCAAACCCCCATGTAAAACCTATCATGGTCACTCCAAGTGGTAAGAAAGAATAACCTTTAAGATATAGACTTATAGGTTGGACAAGTGGTGGACCTAACACCCACATATTCTTAATATAATGACATAGAGTGGAAAAGTGGTGAATCTTGAGACAAAACCACTCATGCTACTAGCGATAATAGCTTGGACAAGTGGTGGCCCTTGAATGTAACCCCCCATGTACAAAATATCCTGGGTTTAAGGTATTTCGATGAAGCCTAGCATCTTGGAGACATGGTGCAGCTTGCTTCTCTTCATGTTTCAATGGAGCCTATCTTGGACAAATGGTGGAGCATTCCTTCTCTCCATGTTTCAATGGAGCCTAGCTTGGACAAGTGGTGGACCTTTGCTCTCTCTATGATTCAATAGAGTTAGCTTGGACAAGTGGTGGACCTTGGAACCAAACCCCCATGTAAAACCTATCATGGTCACTCCAAGTGGTGAGAAAGAATAACCTTTAAGATATAGCCTTATAGGTTGGACAAGTGGTGGACCTTATGGCCCAAATATCTTAATACAATGACAGAGTGTGAAAAGTGGTGAATCTTGAGATAAAACCACTCATGCTACTAGCGATAATAGGTTGGACATGTGGTGGACTTGAACGTAAACCTCCATGTTTCAATAGACTTAGCTCGACAAATGGTGGAGTATCGTTCTCTCCATGTTTCAATTGAGCTAGCTTGGACAAGTGGTGGACCTTTGTTTCTCTCTATGTTTCAATAGAGTTAGGTTGGACAAGTGGTGGACCTTGGAACCAAAACCCCATGTAAAACCTATCATGGTCACTCAAGTGGGAAGAAAGAATAACCTTTAAGATGTAGCCTTATAGGTTGGACAAGTGGTGGACCTTAACACCCACATATTCTTAATAAAAGTTGTGAATCTTGAGACCAAACCACTCAGGCTACTAGCAATAATAGCTTAGACAAGTGGTGGGACCTTGAATGTAAACCCTCATCTACGAATATCGTGGGTTTAATGTATTTCGATGGAGCCTAGCATCTTGGAGACATGGTGCAGCTTGCTTCTCGTCATGTTTCAATGGAGCCTATCTTGGACAAATGCTGGAGCATCCTTCTCTCCATGTTTCAATGGACCCTAGCTTGGAGAAGTGGTGGACCTTTGTTTCTCTCTATGTTTCAATAGAGTTAGCTTGGATAAGTGGTGGACCTTGGAACCAAACCCCCATGTAAAACCTATCATGGTCACTCCAAGTGGTAAGAAAGAATAACGTTTAAAATGTAGCCTTATAGGTTGGACAAGTGGTGGACCTTAACACCCACATATTCTTAATAAAAGTGGTGAATGTTGAGACCAAACCAGTCAGGCGATGAGCAATAATAGCTTGGACAAGTGGTGGACCTTGAATGTAAACCCCTCATCTACGAAATATCGTGGGTTTAATGTATTTCGATGGAGCCTAGCATCTTGGAGACATGGTGCAGCTTGCTTCTTTTCATGTTTCAATGGAGCCTATCTTGGACAAATGGTGGACCATCCTTCTCTCCATGTTTCAATGGAGCCTAGCTTGGACAAGTGGTGGACCTTTGTTTCTCTCTATGTTTCAATAGAGTTAGCTTGGACAAGTGGTGGACCTTGGAACCAAACCCCCATGTAAAACCTATCATGGTCACTCCAAGTGGTAAGAAAGAATAACCTTTAAGATGTAGCCTTATAGGTTGGACAAGTGGTGGACCTTAACATCCACATATTCTGAATATAATGACATAGAGTGGAAAAGTGGTGAATCTTGAGACCAAACCACTCAGGCTACTACCAATAATAGCTTGGACAAGTGTTGGACCATCCTTCTTGTCATGTTTCAATGGAGCCTATCTTGGACAAATGCTGGAGCATCCTTCTCTCCATGTTTCAATGGAGCCTAGCTTGGACAGGTGGTGGACCTTTGCTTATTTCTCTATTTCAATAGAGTTAGCTTGGACAAGTGGTGGAGCTTGGAACCAAATCCCAATGTAAAACCTATCATGGTCACTCCAAGTGGTAAGAAAGAATAACCTTTAAGATATAGATGAATAGGTTGGACAAGTGGTGGACCTTAACACCCACATATTCTTAATATAATGATATAGAGTGGAAAAGTGGTGAATCTTGAGACCAAAACACTCAGGCTACTACCAATAATAGCTTGGACAAGTGTTGGACCTTGAATATAAACCCCTCATCTACGACATATCGTGGGTTTAATGTTTTTTGATGGAGCCTAAAATCTTGGAGACATGGTGCAACTTGCTTCTCGTCATGTTTGAATGGAGCCTATCTTGGATAAATGGTGGAGCATCCTTCTCTCCATGTTTGAATGGAGCCTAGCTTGGACAAGTGGTGGACCTTTGCTTCTCTCTCTGTTTCAATAGAGTTAGCTTGGACAAGTAGTGGAGCTTGGAACCAAACCCCTATGTAAAACCTATCATGGTCACTCCAAGTGGTAAGAAAGAATAACCTTTAAGATATAGCCTTATAGGTTGGACAAGTGGTGGACCTTAACACCCACATATTCTTAATAAAAGTAGTGAATCTTGAGACCAAACCACTCAGGCTACTAGCAATAATAGCTTAGACAAGTGGTGGACCTTGAATGTAAACCCCTCATCTACGAAATATCGTGGGTTTAATGTATTTCGATGGAGCCTAGCATCTTGGAGACATGGTGCAGCTTGCTTCTCGTCATGTTTCAATGGAGCCTATCTTGGACAAATGCTGGAGCATCCTTCTCTCCATGTTTCAATGGACCCTAGCTTGGACAAGTGGTGGACCTTTGTTTCTCTCTATGTTTCAATAGAGTTAGCTTGGATAAGTGGTGGACCTTGGAACCAAACCCCCATGTAAAACCTATCATGGTCACTCCAAGTGGTAAGAAAGAATAACCTTTAAGATATAGACTTATAGGTTGGACAAGTGGTGGACCTTAACACCCACATATTCTTAATATAATGACATAGAGTGGAAAAGTGGTGAATCTTGAGATAAAACCACTCATTCTACTAGCGATAATAGCCTGGACAAGTGGTGGCCCTTGAATGTAAACCCACCACGTACAAAATATCCTGGGTTTAATGTATTTTGATAAATCCTAGCATCTTGGAGACATACTGCAGCTTGCCTCTCTTCATTTTTCGATGGAGCCTATCTTGGACAAATGGTGAAGCATCCTTCTCTCCATGTTTGAATGGACCCTAGCTTGGACAAGTGGTTGACCTTTGCTTCTCTCTATGATTCAATAGAGTTAGCTTGGAAAAGTGGTGGACCTTGGAACCAAACCCCCATGTAAGACCTATCATGGTCACTCCAAGTGGTGAGAAAGAATAACCTTTAAGATATGCTTTATACGTTGGACAAGTGGTGGACCTTAACACCCAAATATTCTTAATATAATGACATAGAGTAAAAAAGTGGTGAATCTTGAAACAAAACCACTCATGCTACTAGCGATAATAGCTTGGACAACTGGTGGGCCTTGAACGAAATCCCCCATGTTTCAATAGACTTAGCTTCGACAAATGGTGGAGCATCGTTCTCTCCATGTTTCAATGGAGCCTAGCTTGGACAAGTGGTGGACCTTTGTTTCTCTCTATGTTTCAATAGAGTTAGCTTGGACAAGTGTGGACCTTGGAACCAAACCCCCATGTAAACCTATCATGGTCACTCCAAGTGGTGAGAAAGAATAACCTCTTTAAGATATATCCTTATAGGTTGGACAAGTGGTGGACCTTAACACCCAGATATTCTTAATATAATGGCATAGAGTGGAAAAGTGGTGAATCTTGAGACCAAACCACTCAGGCTACTAGCAATAATAGCTTGGACAAGTTGGACCTTGAATGTAAACCCCTAATCTACGAAATATCGTGGGTTTAATGTTTTTCGATGGAGCCTAGCATCTTGGAGACATGGTGCAGCTTGCTTCTCGTCATGTTTCAATGGAGCCTATCTTGGACAAATGGTGGAGCATTCTTCTCTCCATGTTTCAATGGACCCTAGCTTGGACAAGTGGTGGACCTTTGCTTCTCTCTATGTTCAATAGAGTTAGCTTGGACAAGTGGTGGACCTTGGAACCAAACCCCCATGTAAAACCTATCATGGTCACTCCAAGTGGTAAGAAAGAATAACCTTTAAGATATAGACTTATAGGTTGGACAAGTGGTGGACCTTACACCCACATATTCTTAATATAATGACATAGAGTGGAAAAGTGGTGAATCTTGAGACAAAACCACTCATGCTACTAGCGATAATAGCTTGGACAAGTGGTGGACCTTGAATGTAAACCCCCATGTACAAAATATCGTGGGTTTAAGGTATTTCGATGAAGCCTAGCATCTTGGAGACATGGTGCAGCTTGCTTCTCTTCATGTTTCAATGAGCCTATCTTGGACAAATGGTGGAGCATCCTTCTCTCCATGTTTCAATGGACCCTAGCTTGGACAAGTCGTGGACCTTTGCTGATCTCTATGATTCAATAGAGTTAGCTTGGCCAAGTGGTGGACCTTAACACCCAGATATTCTTAATATAATGGCATAGAGTGCAAAAGTGGTGAATCTTGAGACGAAACCACTCAGGCTACTACCAATAATAGCTTGGACAAGTGTTGGACCTTGAATGTAAACCCCTCATCTACGACATATCGTGGGTTTAATGTTTTTCGATGGAGCCTAGCATCTGGGAGACATGGTGCAGCTTGCTTCTCGTCATGTTTCAATGGAGCCTATCTTGGACAAATGGTGGAGCATTCTTCTCTCCATGTTTCAATGGAGCCTAGCTTGGACAAGTGGTGGACCTTTGCTTCTATCTCTGTTTCAATAGAGTTAGCTTGGACAAGTGGTGGACCTTGGAACCAAATCCCAATGTAAACCCTATCATGGTCACTCCAAGTGGTGAAAAAGAATAACCTTTAAGATATAGACGAATAGGTTGGACAAGTGGTGGAGCTTAACACCCACATAGTCTTAATATAATGACATAGAGTGGAAAAGTGGTGAATCTTGAGACAAAACCACTCATGCTACTAGCGATAATAGCTTGGACAAGTGTTGGACCTTGAATGTAAATCCCTAATCTACGACATATCGTGGGTTTAATGTTTTTCGATGGAGCTTAGCATCTTGGAGACATGGTGCAGCTTGCTTCTCGTCATGTTTCAATGGAGCCTATCTTGGACAAATGGTGGAGCATTCTTCTCTCCATGTTTCAATGGAGCCTAGATTGGACAAGTGGTGGACCTTTGCTTCTCTCTCTGTTCAATAGAGTTAGCTTGGACAAGTGGTGGACCTTGGAACCAAATCCCAATGTAAAACCTATCATGGTCACTCCAAGTGGTAAGAAAGAATAACCTTTAAGATATAGACGAATAGGTTGGACAAGTGGTGGACCTTAACACCCACATATTCTTAATATAATGACATAGAGTGGAAAAGTGGTGAATCTTGAGACAAAACCACTCATGCTACTAGCGATAATAGCTTGGACAAGTGGTGGCCCTTGAATGTAAACCCCCCATGTACAAAATATTGTGGGTTTAAGGTATTTCGATGAAGCCTAGAACCATGGAGACATGGTGCAGCTTGCTTCTCTTCATGTTTCAATGGAGTCTATCTTGGACAAATAGTGGAGCATCCTTCTCTCCATGTTTCAATGGACCCTAGCTTGGACAAGTGGTGGACCTTTGCTGATCTCTATGATTCAATAGAGTTAGCTTGGCCAAGTGGTGGACCTTAACACCCAGATATTCTTAATATAATGGCATAGAGTGCAAAAGTGGTGAATCTTCAGACAAAACCACTAAGGCTACTACCAATAATAGCTTGGACAAGCGTTGGACCTTGAATGTAAACCCCTCATCTATGACATATCGTGGGTTTAATGTTTTTCGATGGAGCCTAGCATCTGGGAGACATGGTGCAGCTTGCTTCTCGTCATGTTTCAATGGAGCCTATCTTGGACAAATGGTGGAGCATTCTTCTCTCCATGTTTCAATGGAGCCTAGCTTGGACAAGTGGTGGACCTTTGCTTCTATCCTTGTTTCAATAGAGTTAGCTTGGACAAGTGGTGGACCTTGGAACCAAATCCCAATGTAAACCCTATCATGGTCACTCCAAGTGGTAAGAAAGAATAACCTTAAGATATAGCCTTATAGGTTGGACAAGTGGTGGACCTTAACACCCACATATTCTTAATATAATGACATAGAGTGGAAAAGTGGTGAATCTTGAGACAAACCACTCATGCTACTAGCGATAATAGCTTGGACAAGTGGTGGCCTTGAATGTAAAACCCCCATGTACAAAATATCGTGGGTTTAAGGTATTTCGATGAAGCCTAGCATCTTGGAGACATGGTGCAGCTTGCTTCTCTTCATGTTTCAATGGAGCCTATCTTGGACAAATGGTGGAGCATCCTTCTCTCCATGTTTCAATGGACCCTAGCTTGGACAAGTGGTGGACTTTGCTGATCTCTATGATTCAATAGACTTAGCTTGGCCAAATGGTGGACCTTAACACCCAGATATTCATAATATAATGGGCACATAGAGGGGAAAAGTGGGTGAATCTTGAGACCAAACCACTCAGGCTACTACAATAATAGCTTGGACAAGTGTTGGACCTTGAATGTAAACCCCTCATCTACGACATATCGTGGGTTTAATGTTTTTCGATGGAGCCTAGCATCTTGGAGACATGGCAACTTGCTTCTCGTCATGTTTCAATGGAGCCTATCTTGGACAAATGGTGGAGCATTCTTCTCTCCATGTTTCAATGGAGCCTAGCTTGGACAAGTGGTGGACCTTTGCTTCTCTCTATGTTTCAATAGAGTTAGCTTGGACAAGTGGTGGACCTTGGAACCAAACCCCATGTAAAACCTATCATGGTCACTCCAAGTGGTAAGAAAGAATAACCTTTAAGATATAGCCTTATAGGTTGGACAAGTGGTGGACCTTAACACCCACATATTCTTAATATAATGACATAGAGTGGAAAAGTGGTGAATCTTGAGACAAAACCACTCATGCTACTAGCGATAATAGCTTGGACAAGTGGTGGACCTTGAATGTAAACCCCCATGTAAAAATATCGTGGGTTTAAGGTATTTCGATGGAGCCTAGCATCTTGGAGACATGGTGCAGCTTGCTTCTCTTCATGTTTCAATGGAGCCTATCTTGGACAAATGGTGGAGCATCCTTCTCTCCATGTTTCAATGGACCCTAGCTTGGACAAGTGGTGGACCTTTGCTTCTCTCTATGTTTCAATAGAGTTAGCTTGGACAAGTGGTGGACCTTGGAACCAAACCCCATGTAAAACCTATCATGGTCACTCCAAGTGGTGAGAAAGAATAACCTTTAAGATATAGCCTTATAGGTTGGACAAGTGGTGGACCTTAACACCCAAATATTCTTATATAATGACAGAGTGAAAAAGTGGTGAATCTTGAGATAAAACCACTCATGCTACTAGCGATAATAGGTGGACAAGTGGTGGACCTTGAACGTAAACCCCCCATGTTTCAATAGATTAGCTTCGACAAATGGTGGAGCATCTTCTCTCCATGTTTCAATGGAGCCTAGCTTGGACAAGTGGTGGACCTTTGTTTCTCTCTATGTTTCAATAGAGTTAGCTTGGACAAGTGGTGGACCTTGGAACCAAACCCCCATGTAAAACCTATCATGGTCACTCCAAGTGGGAAGAAAGAATAACCTTTAAGATGTAGCCTTATAGGTTGGACAAGTGGTGGACCTTAACACCCACATATTCTTAATAAAAGTAGTGAATCTTGAGACCAAACCACTCAGGCTACTAGCAATAATAGCTTAGGAAGTGGTGGACCTTGAATGTAAACCCCTCATCTACGAAATATCGTGGGTTTAATGTATTTCGATGGAGCCTAGCATCTTGGAGACATGGTGCAGCTTGCTTCTCGTCATGTTTCAATGGAGCCTATCTTGGACAAATGGTGGAGCATCCTTCTCTCCATGTTTCAATGGACCCTAGCTTGGACAAGTGGTGGACCTTTGTTTCTCTCTATGTTTCAATAGAGTTAGCTTGGACAAGTGGTGGACCTTGGAACCAAACCCCCATGTAAAACCTATCATGGTCACTCCAAGTGGTAAGAAAGAATAACCTTTAAGATGTAGCCTTATAGGTTGGACAAGTGGTGGACCTTAACACCCATATATCTTAATAAAAGTGGTGAATCTTGAGACAAAACCACTCAGGCTACTAGCAATAATAGCTTGGACAAGTGGTGACCTTGAATGTAAACCCCCATCTACAAAATATGTGGGTTTAAGGTATTTCGATGGAGCCTAGCATCTTGGAGACATGGTGCAGCTTGCTTCTCTTCATGTTTCAATGGAGCCTATCTTGGACAAATGGTGGAGCATCCTTCTCTAAATGTTCAATGGAGCCTAGCTTGGACAAGTGGTGGACCTTTGGTTCTCTCTATGTTTCAATAGAGTTAGCTTGGACAAGTGGTGGACCTTGGAACCAAACCCCCATGTAAAACCTATCATGGTCACTCCAAGTGGTAAGAAAGAATAACCTTTAAGATGTAGCCTTATAGGTTGGACAAGTGGTGGACCTTAACATCCACATATTCTTAATATAATGACATAGAGTGGAAAAGTGGTGAATCTTGAGACCAAACCACTCAGGCTACTACCAATAATAGCTTGGACAAGTGTGGACCTTGAATGTAAACCCTCATCTACGACATATCGTGAGTTTAATATTTTTCGATGGAGCCTAGCATCTGGGAGACATGGTGCAGCTTGCTTCTTGTCATGTTTCAATGGAGCCTATCTTGGACAAATGCTGGAGCATCCTTCTCTCCATGTTTCAATGGAGCCTAGCTTGGACCAGTGGTGGACCTTTGCTTATTTCTCTATTTCAATAGAGTTAGCTTGGACAAGTGGTGGAGCTTGGAACCAAACGCGTATGTAAAACCTATCATGGGCACTCCAAGTGGTAAGAAAGAATAACCTTTAAGATATAGACTTATATGTTGGACAAGTGGTGGACCTTAAAACCCACATATTCTTAATATAATGACATAGAGTGGAAAAGTGGTGAATCTTGAGACAAACCACTCATGCTACTAGCAATAATAGCTTGGACAAGTGGTGGACCTTGAATGTAAACCCCCATGTAGAAAATATCCTGGGTTTAAGGTATTTCGATGAAGCCTAGCATCTTGGAGACATGGTGCAGCTTGCTTCTCTTCATTTTCAATGGAGCCTATCTTGGACAAATGGTGGAGCATCCTTCTCTCCATGTTTCAATGGACCCTAGCTTGGACAAGTGGTGGACCTTTGCTTCTCTCTATGTTTCAATAGAGTTAGCTTGGACAAGTGGTGGACCTTGGAACCAAACCCCCATGTAAAACCTATCATGGTCACTCCAAGTGGTGAAAAAGAATAACCTTTAAGATATAGCCTTATAGGTTGGACAAGTGGTGGACCTTAACACCCAGATATTCTTAATATAATGACATAGAGTGGAAAAGTGGTGAATCTTGAGACCAAACCACTCAGGCTACTACAATAATAGCTTGGACAAGTGTGGACCTTGAATGTAAACCCCTCATCTACGACATATCGTGGGTTTAATGTTTTTCGATGGAGCCTAGCATCTTGGAGACATGGTGCAGCTTGCTTCTCGTCATGTTTCAATGGAGCCTATCTTGGACAAATGGTGGAGCATTCTTCTCTCCATGTTTCAATGGAGCCTAGCTTGGACAAGTGGTGGACCTTTGCTTCTCTCTATGTTTCAATAGAGTTAGCTTGGACAAGTGGTGGACCTTGGAACCAAACCCCCATGTAAAACCTATCATGGTCACTCCAAGTGGTAAGAAAGAATAACCTTTAAGATATAGACTTATAGGTTGGACAAGTGGTGGACCTTAACACCACATATTCTTAATATAATGACATAGAGTGGAAAAGTGGTGAATCTTGAGACCAAACCACTCAGGCTACTAGCAATAATAGCTTGGACAAGTGGTGGACCTTGAATGTAAACCCCTCATCTACGACATATCGTGGGTTTAATGTTTTTTGATGGAGCCTAAAATCTTGGAGACATGGTGCACTTGCTTCTCGTCATGTTTCAATGGAGCCTATCTTGGACAAATGGTGGAGCATCCTTCTCTCCATGTTTCAATGGAGCCTAGCTTGGACAAGTGGTGGACCTTTGCTTCTCTCTATGTTTCAATAGAGTTAGCTTGGACAAGTGGTGGACCTTGGAACCAAACCCCATGTAAAACCTATCATGGTCACTCCAAGTGGTAAGAAAGAATAACCTTTAAGATATAGCCTTATAGGTTGGACAAGTGGTGGACCTTAACACCCACATATTCTTAATATAATGACATAGAGTGGAAAAGTGGTGAATCTTGAGACCAAACCACTCATGCTACTAGCGATAATAGCTTGGACAAGTGGTGGACCTTGAATGTAAAACCCCCACTACAAAATATCGTGGGTTTAATGTATTTTGATAAGCCTAGCATCTTGGAGACATGGTGCAGCTTGCTTCTCTTCATTTTCCGATGGAGCCTATCTTGGACAAATGGTGAAGCATCCTTCTCTCCATGTTTGATGGACCCTAGCTTGGACAAGTGGTTGACCTTTGCTTCTCTCTATGATTCAATAGAGTTAGCTTGGAAAAGTGGTGGACCTTGGAACCAAACCCCCATGTAAAACCTATATGGTCACTCCAAGTGGTGAGAAAGAATAACCTTTAAGATATGCTTTATACGTTGGACAAGTGGTGGACCTTAACACCCAAATATTCTTAATATAATGACATAGAGTAAAAAAGTGGTGAATCTTGAGACAAAACTACTCATGCTACTAGCGATAATAGCTTGGACAACTAGTGGGCCTTGAACGAAATCCCCCATGTTTCAATAGACTTAGCTTCAACAAATGGTGGAGCATCATTCTCTCCATGTTTCAATGGAGACTAGCTTGGACAAGTGGTGGACCTTTGTTCTCTCTATGTTTCAATAGAGTTAGCTTGGACAAGTGGTGGATCTTGGAACCAAACCCCCATGTAAATCCTATCATGTTCACTCCAAGTGGTGAGAAAGAATAACCTCAATGATATATCCTTATAGGTTGGACAAGTGGTGGACCTTAACACCCAGATATTCTTAATATAATGGCATAGAGTGGAAAAGTGGTGAATCTTGAGAGAAAACCACTCATGCTACTAGCGATAATAGGTTGTACAAGTGGTGGACCCTGAATGTAAACCCCCCATCTACGAAATATCGTGGGTTTAAGGTATTTAGATGGAGCCTAGCATCTTGGAGACATGGTGTACCTTGCTTCTGTTCATGTTTCAATGGAGCCTATCTTGGACAAATGGTGGAGCATCCTTCTCTCCATGTTTCAATGGACCCTAGCTTGCACAAGTGGTGGACCTTTGCTTCTCTCTATGTTTCAATAGAGTTTACTTGGACAAGTGGTGGACCTTGGAACCAACCCCCAATGTAAAACCTATCATGGTCACTCCAAGTCGTGAGAAAGAATAACCTTTAAGATATAGCCTTATAGGTTGGACAAGTGGTGGACCTAAACACCCAGATATTCTTAATATAATGACATAGAGTGAAAAAGTGGTGAATCTTGAGACAAAACCACTCATGCTACTAGCAGTAATAGCTTGGACAAGTGGTGGACCTTGAACGTAAACCCCCCATGTTTCAATAGAGTTAGCTTCGACAAATGATGGAGCATCTTCTCTCCATGTTTCAATGGAGCCTAGCTTTGACAAGTGGTGGACCTTTGCTTCTCTCTATAATTCAATAGAGTTAGCTTGGACAAGTGGTGGACCTTGGAACAAACCCCATGTAAAACCTATCATGGTCAATCCAAGTGGTAAGAAAGAATAACCTTTAAGATGTAGCCTTATAGGTTGGACAAGTGGTGGACCTTAACACCCACATACTTAATATAATGACATAGAGTGGAAAAGTGGTGATCTTGAGACCAAACCACTCAGGCTACTACCAATAATAGCTTGGACAAGTGGTGGACCTTGAATGTAAACCCCTCATCTACGACATATCATGGGTTTAATGTTTTTCGATGGAGCCTAGCATCTTGGAGACATGGTGCAGCTTGCTTCTCGTCATGTTTCAATGCAGCCTATCTTGGACAAATGGTGGAGTCCTTCTCTCCATGTTTCAATGGAGCCTAGCTTGGACAAGTGGCGGACCTTTGATCCTCTCTCTGTTTCAATAGAGTTAGCTTGGACAAGTGGTGGAGCTTGGAACCAAACCCCCATATAAAACCTATCATGGTCACTCCAAGTGGTAAGAAAGAATAACCTTTAAGATATAGACTTATAGGTTTGACAAGTGGTGGACCTTAACACCCACATATTCTTAATATAATGACATAGAGTGGAAAAGTGGTGAATCTTGAGACAAAACCACTCATGCTACTAGCGATAATAGCTTGGACAAGTGGTGACCCTTGAATGTAAACCCCCCATGTACAAAATATCTTGGGTTTAAGGTATTTCGATGAAGCCTAGCATCTTGGAGACATGGTGCAGCTTGCTTCTCTTCATGTTTCGATGGAGCCTATCTTCCACCAATGGGGGATTATCCTTCTCTAAATGTCTCAATGGAGCCTAGCTTGGACAAGTGGTGGACCTTTGCTTCTCTCTATGTTTCCATAGAGTTAGCTTGGACAAGTGGTGGACCTTGGAACCAAACCCCCATGGAAAACATATCATGGTCATTCCAAGTGGTGAGAAATAATACCCTTTAAGATCTAGCCTTATAGGTTGGACAAGTGGTCGACCTTAAAACCTAGATCTTCTTAATATAACGACATAGAGTGGAAAAGTGGTGAATCTTGAGACCAAACCACTCATGCTACTAAGGATAATAGGTTGGACAAGTGGTGGATCTTGAATGTATACCCCCTATGTACGAAATATCATGGGTTTAAGGTATTTATTTGGAGCCTAGCATCTTGGAGACATGGTGCATCTTGCTTCTCTTCATGTTTCAATGGAGCCTATCTTTGACAAATGGTGGAGCATCCTTCTCTCCATGTTTCAATGGAGCCTAGCTTGGACAAGTGGTGGACCTTTGCTTTTCTCTATGTTTCAATAGAGTTAGCTTGGACAAGTGGTGGGCCTTGTAACCAAACTCCCATGTAAAACCTATCATGGTAACTCGAAGTGGTGAGAAAGAATAAAGTTTAAGATATAGCCTTATAGGTTGGACAAGTGGTGGACCTTAGTACCCAGATATTCTTAATATAATGACATAGAGTGGAAAAGTGGTGAATCTTGAGACCAAACCACTCATGCTACTACCAATAATAGCTTGGACAAGTGTTGGACCTTGAATGTAAACCCCCCATGTACGAAATATGATGGGTTTAAGGTATTTCAATGGAGCTTAGCATCTTGGAGACATGGTGTAGCTTGCTTCTCTTCATGTTTCAATGGAGCGTATCTTGGACAAATGGTGGATCATCCTTCTCTCCATGTTTCAATGGAGCCTAGCTTGGACAAGTGGTGGACCTTTGCTTTTCTCTATGTTTCAATAGAGTTAGCTTGGACAAGTGGTGGGCCTTGTAACCAAACTCCCATGTAAAACCTATCATGGTAACTCGAAGTGGTGAGAAAGAATAAAGTTTAAGATATAGCCTTATAGGTTGGACAAGTGGTGGACCTTAACACCCAGATATTCTTAATATAATGACATAGAGTGAAAGAGTGGTGACTCTTGAGACCAAACCACTCATGCTACTAGTGTTAATAGGTTGGACAAGTGGTGGACCTTGAATGTAAACCCCCCATGTTTCAATAGATTTAGCTTCGACAAATGGTAGAGCATCCTTCTCTCCATGTTTCAATGGAGCCTAGCTTGGACAAGTGGTGGACCTTTGTTTCTCTCTATGTTTCAATAGAGTTAGCTTGGACAAGTGGTGGACCTTGGAACCAAAACCCCATGTAAAACATATCATGGACATTTCAAGTGGTGAGAAATAATACCCTTTAAGATATACCCTTATAGGTTGGACAAGTGGTCAACCTTAACACCCAGATCTTCTTAACGTAATGACATAGAGTGGCAAAGTGGTGAATCTTGAGACCAAACCACTCATGCTACTAGAGATAATAGGTTGGACAAGTGGTGGACCTTGAATGTAAATTCCCCATGTACAAAATATCGTGGGTTTAAGGTATTTCAATGGATCTTAGCATCTTGGAGACATGGTGCAACTTGCTTCTCTTCATGTTTCAATGGAGCCTATCTTGGAAAAATGGTGGAGCATCCTTCTCTCCATGTTTCAATGGACCCTAGCTTGGACAAGTGGTGGATCTTTGCTTCTCTCTATATTTCAATAGAGTTATCTTGGTCAAGTGGTGGACCTTGGAACCAAACCCCCATGTAAAACCTATCATGGTCATTCCAAGTGGTCAGAAAGAATACCCTTTAAGATATAGCCTTATAGGTTGGACAAGTGGTGGACCTTAACACCCAGATCTTCTTAATATAATGACATAGAGTGAAAAAGTGGTGAATCTTGAGACCAAACCACTCATGCTACTAGTGATAATAGGTTGGACAAGTGGTGGACCTTGAATGTAAACCCCCCATGTACGAAATATCATGGGTTTAAGATATTTCAATGGAGCCTAGCATTTTGGAGACATGGTGCAGCTTGCTTCTCTTCATGTTTCAATCGAACCTGGCTTGGACAAATGGTGGAGCATCTCTTCTCTCCATGTTTCAATGGAGCCTAGCTTGGACAAGTGGTGGACCTTTGATTCTCTCTATGTTTCAATAGAGTTAGCTTGGACAAGTGGTGGACCTTGGAACCAGACCCCTATGTAAAACCTATCATGTGCATTCCAAGTGGTGGTAAATAATACCATTTTAGATATAGCCTTATAGGTTGGACAAGTGGTGGACCTTAACACCCAGATTTCTTAATATAATGACATAGAGTGGAAAAGTGGTGAATCTTGAGACAAAACCACTCATGCTACTAGGGAGAATAGGTTGGACAAGTGGTGGACCTTGAATTTAAACCCCACATATACAAAATATCGTGGGTTTAAGGTATTTCAATGGAGCCTAGCATCTCGAAGACATGGTGCATATTGCTTCTCTTCATGTTTCAATGGAGCCTATTTTGGACAAATGGTGGAGCATCCTTCTCTCCATGTTTCAATGGACCCTAGATTGGACAAGTGGTGGACCTTTGCTTCTCTCTATGTTTCAATATAGTTAGCCTATATTAGACAATTAGTAGACCTCGAATCTCTCCATGTTGTCTAGAGCTGAGCTTGGACAAGTGGTGGACCTTACTTCTCCCTTCCCTTAGTTTACTAGCTTAAAGATTACTATGTATACTTGCTTAGATCTAACTTGAACAAGTGGTGGACCTTGTATTCACACAAACTTAATTCATTACAAAAAAGTATATGCTAAAATAACATTTGGTTTTTTTGGTTTTTTTCAGGAAAGATGGCTCCAAAAAAAGGTTGCAAGGGTTGCTGTCTCAGTTGACTATACTTGCAATGATCTTAGGAAATGGTATTTGGACATACATGGTATAGAGGGTGCACAATTTCATAAGGTGCATCTATTTATTGCCAAAAGGAGGAATGACAGCTTGTTTGAAGATGTTGGACAAGTTGTGGAAGCATCTGTCTCTGTAGTTGATAGTCATCCGAGGTGGAATGCATTGACATTCTAGTTCCAATGAATCTAGAATTTCAACTATCTCCAGGAGCATATGCATTGGAGCGCATGTCTAGAAACAAAGAAGAGACAATGTTTTCTCGAGGATGGAAGTTTGCAGAATCAAATCCAAATATCACAGCAGATCAACTTCAAAGCTCCATCATTGCCACACTACAACAAAAAAGGTGAAAGCTTCACGACCACCATCCACAAAGAAGCAAGCAAAAGTGCAAAAAGTAGCAGCTAAGCGAACTAGTTCCATTTTGGATGTAGACAAGGCATCTTTGGCATCCTCATCAACAGAGGGTTCAATGTCAAAGATGAGAATTGTGGATCCAGATGTTTTAGAAGCTGAGGCCATGAAAGGACAAGAAAAAGATACAGGTGGAATGAATAAGTACATAAATTATTTTCCTTTCCAATATAGGGAATTTGATATCCCTATTCAAAATTGTTGGCTTGCTCCTGATCACTATAATGCACGTATTATGGATAAAAAACACGCTGAAAGTGTGTTATTTGGATTTTCACGGAGTACGACCAAGCCTGCAGCATGTGCATATTTGATGCCTGTTCGAAATGCAAAATCAAAGAAGGGGACTCCTTTGGCAGTAGAAGAGGTAGAGGAGCAAAAAATTAAAGATTATCATTATTGGATTCTTGATGGGCAGCATTCAATCTATGCTGCAAAAGTTTTGCTTCACAATGAACAAAACAACAAAGAGATTTTGAAAGACTGATTAGCGTGTATAAATTTAGAAAGGCTCGCATTGTTGTGAATGCTCCTCCATTTGTTGCAACTGCTATATCTGCCATTGCAAATGAGGAGGCTCAGGCATTGTATGTCAAGCAACCTTACAGCCAAATATTGAGACATTTACGGAGTCAATGGATCTTCTCAGGACGACCACCAAAGGCAGCAAGTGGAATTGCAGAGGGACATGCATCTCGTGCCGGATGGGATGTAAGTTATTTTCTTTGTCTTTTTGATAGTGTTTAATTAACAAATCTTGCTCAATAGTTTAATTATTTCTCTATTTCTTTTTAGGCTTTTCTTCGATTGGCAAGAATGAGTGTGCAGCAGCAAGTTGGATTGCTAAACAGGCACACATGGTCACGTACTCTGATTTAGTTTATGATTGCTGGATAGAAATCATTGAAAATCTAGAAGAGGAGAATAAGAAACCCCCAACAACTGTATTTAGATACCTTTGTGGCCTTGAGGAATCAGAGGTAAAGACTATTCAAGAAGAGATTAGAGATGAGAAGATTTTACTGTCAAAGAGTGCAAAGGATGGTGATGCAACTGACATGTATGATCGAATCAAGCAGTTGAAGCAAGACAAATTGATTCAAGATGCACTTCTTGAAGGCTTCAACAATTTGAATGAGTCTTCACCATGTAAAGACTGGGAGGAGGTGGTCAAAATGTATAACATCAATGATGTTGTTTATAAAACAATTTTTAATGCTATGCGAGGAATGGATCAATCTAGTTTGACGCGTGGAACAAAGAAAATGGCTTTTCCAGATGGAGCAATAAAATACATGCAATGGGCAATTCACCTTCAAAAGGAGAAAACTGAGCCCAGAGATTTTCCATGGTCAATCTATGTGGTGAGCCTACAAATGGAAGGCAATCTCTACTTGATGCGCCACTTCAATAATAAAGTGCCTATTGGCTTATGTGTTTTAGATATGACAAAAAACGTTGGAGGCAATTTGAAGTGGAGTGAGGAGACATTTAACAATGCTTTGGATGGGATCTTGGCTATTGCTGGAGGGTCAACAGATCCTGGATTTGTCTTTCTTGCATTTGTGGATTTCACTAACTTCACAAAATTGCAATGTGCCTTTCACGCCATGGGAGATAATCTGAGCTACCATTGTTGTGGTGCATTGCATCACTTTCCATCATCTCCTTGCAAAGGAGCAATTCAATTCCTAACAGTTATTGCCTTCTTGGGACAAGGCAATGCATTTTGAAGACCTGAGAAGAAGATCAGAGGAACATCCCATGCCAATTGATTGTTCTCTTCTCAAGTAGCAGATAACGATATGTCAGATTTGCAATATTTGGAGGCCAAAAAAGAGCTTTGGTCAAGCACTACATTCATACATATTGTTTTGAAGACCGCAAGCTTGTTGATGTTTTTGGTGATGGCTCCTTGGTTGCACAAGAAGGAATACAACAGAAAAAAGAAGTTATATGCTTAATGATAGTGTGGAGGAGGGCAAAAACGTGGAGACCATGCTGCTAGACTTTGTTAAGTCTCATGAAGATATAGAAAAATGGGCTGGACTTCAACAATCCACTTCGCAATCAGGCGACATTGTGCCTGTTACAGAGGAGTGCTCTCCACAAAGAGAAGAAGAAGAACAACAACAACACCTCCTGTCAATGGAGGACTTTTTGGAAATGGAGACACGTATGTTTTGAGTTTCTTGTGCATGTTAGTGTTTCTTGTTACTGATTTGATACTCTTAATGTTAGATTTTGCTTTATATAGTATTGATTGAGTTTGTATTTTTTATCTCAAGCATTCAAGGTTTGAATGTAAATAGTAAATTACTTGAGTTTTTGAATGGTGGATCTTTAGACTAAAACTATAACATTTAATACTCACAAAGACTTAATTACTTAAGAGCTTGAACTCAATAAGTTTTGGACCTTTTATCAATACCCCCTTGATATGATACATTAGATCGTAGCATGGTTAAATGGTGATGCTTCATAAATTGAACCTAGCTTAGACAGGTGCTGGAGCCTAAATTTAAACTAACCTTGCTAGAAGGGAGCTTATGTTTGGACTTTGAGAACTAGCATAAGTAATCAATTAGAGCATAGATTAGACATGTGGTGGTGGCCTTAGAGACCAAAATCTTAATGAGCTTGGAAAGGTATTTAAGTACTGCAATTTACTTAGTTTTAGTACTCATTAAAGGCATAGCTTGACAAAAGGTGGACCTTACATGGATCCTAATTTCAAGAGGTGTGGTAGACCTTCAAACCAAGCTCATATAGCTTGGACATGTGGTAGACCTTGCATGAAGACTAGTTTAGACAAGTGTGGTACACCTTGTAACCAACACCCATTTGTTATATTAGCTTGGACAAGTGGGGACCTTGCTTTTATGTTTCAATGGAGCATATTTTGGACAGGTGGTAGACCTTGTTTCTCTCCATGCTTCAATGGAGAGAAACATTAGCTTGGACAAGTGGTGGACCTTGCTTTTATATGTTTAAAAGGAGCATATTTCGGACAAGTGGTAGACATTGTTTCTCTCCATGGTTCAATGGAACCCACCTTAGACAAGTGAAGTACCTTGAAACCAAACCCCCATAATACAACCTACTAAATAGGTTGGAAAATTGGTGGTATATGAAACCATCCATGATAGAGCATAGTATAGGTGAAAACGTAGTGGTCCTTATATCAATTACCCATGCATAGCTTGGACAAGTGGTGGACCTTGATTCTCTCTATGTTTCAATGGATCCTATCTTGGACTAGAGATATATCTTACTTATTTCCCATGCTTCAATGGATTGTAGCTTGGATAAGGAGTGGACCTTCAAACAAAACTCCACAGCATAGCATATATTAACAATTCATGGGTTTTATAGAGATTGTCTTGCCTATTTTGGAGAGTTGGTACACCTTTATTCTCCATTCTTCAATGGATCTGAGGTTGGACAAGCGGAGCTGGAGAAGTGGTCAACCTTAAAATGAAACCTCCCATGCTACAACCCATCATAGATCGTATATGTAGTGGACCTTGAAACTCTTTTATGTCCCTAGCTTAGAGAAGCATTGCACTCTTGATTATCTCCATACATGAAGGCAAGGTTGGACAAGTGGTGGACCTTCAAACCAGAATCTCTATGCAATAATAGGCAAGTGGTGGAGCTTGTTTTCTCCATGTTCCAATGGAGCCTAGCTTAGACAAACAATGGAGCTTGCTTCTCTCCATGTTTCAATGGATCCTAGCTTAGAAAAGTGGTGGAGCTTTGCTTCTCTCCATGTTCCAATGGACCATAGCTTAGACAAGTGGTAGACCTTGAAAAACACCCCCCGTATACAACATATTATGGGGTTTTCATGTTTCAATGGCTCCTAGCTTGGACAAATGGTAGAGCTTGCTTCTCTTTATGTTTCAATGGATCCAATCTTAGCCAAGTGGTGGACCTTGAAACAAGAATCCCCCCCCCCCCATGTACAACGTATTATGGGTTTTGAAAGCACTGGGAGAAAATAATAGCTTTGATAAGTGGTGGACCTTGCTTCTCTCCATGCTTCAATGGAGCCGAGGTTGGACACATGTTGGAGAGAAGATGGTTGCCCATGAAATAAGACCATGCATGCTATAATCAATCATATGTTGTACACATGGTGGACCTTGCAATTGTTTTATATGCCTAACTTGGACAAGTGGAGGACCCTTGATTACCTCCAGATATCAACAACAAGCCAAGTTTGGACAAGTGTAGTACCACCAAACCAGAATCTCTATGCTACATTAGAGTATAGGTAGGACACGCAGTGGAACCTTGATATCAAAACATCCATGCTACTAGAGATGATAGGTTTCACATGTGGTGGAACCTTGTATCAATGTTCTATGTGTAGTTTTTGACTAGTGATAGACCTTGAAACTAATCCCTCTAGGCTACAAGAAAAAAGAGATGGATGAGGAGGCTAGACTACTTTTGTTGCATCAATGCATCCCATGTTACCACATATACTATAGGGTTCTTGGATAAGTGTTGGATCTTGTGTCAATGCTCCATGTCTAGCTTGGACAAGTGGTGGACCTTGGTTCTCTCTATGCTTCAAATGGGCAATAGATTGGAGACACAGTGGCCTTTTTTTTCCAATGATTTTATTTTTTGGAAACCTTGGAGGCACCATGTAAGAGGCACTCTAAGTCTTCCATACAATGGACCTATTGGACTATAAAATAATGATATCTTTCTTTGATATTGTCATTATTTTATGCATAATATTTTCTTCTTTTTGCAGACACAAAGGAGTTAAGTGATATAAAAACTAGATGTATTTCACACTATGATTGGCATGAAGATCCTTTTGGGACACCAACTTTTCCTATTCCCAAAGATGTAATTTTCCATATTAACGGTGTGGATTTTGAAGTGCGACTTTCATGTATTGAAGGAGCTGGTTATGGGCTATTTGTGCATACTACCCTGGAAAGTGGTTTGACTATTCTAAACTATGGAGGGCATAAGTATAGATTTCAAGACTGGAAAAAGATATGCAAAATTTTTCCAAGAGCTTATAAATATTCTCTTCTAGAGGATCCAAACATAGAAGAAGAGGAAGATCAATCATACATTATTGGTTGTGTAGAAGAAGGAAACGTGTCGGGCTATATAAATAGTTCTCACAGTACAAATGTCTGTCCCAACGTACGCTATACATTTGATCCAAATTTGCCACCTTGGCATAAATGCACCTCTTCACACATCAAGTCAGAAGAATATGGCCATGTATGCATTGAGACTATTTGTCAAGTTGAAGCAGGAGAAGAGTTGTTTGCTGACTATAACTTTACTTGACATTGTAAAGTATTGTACATGGATGGAAATCTCAAGTACATGCATCATTTTCATTTTTCATGGATGAAATCTCAAGTGAATATAACATTTGATTATTGTTTAGTTTATGCTCAACGAGAATCTAGAGTGCTCTTATGCTTTGTGTGTTGTCTAACTTATTTGACTACCTTGGCCATAGAATCTTGATTCTACTCTAGATTTGTGATAAATCTTACCAAAATTTAATCAATGTCTAGGTTGGACAAGTGGTGGGGCTTCAAACATTACTGTCTTAAACAAGTGGAGTTATCTTACTTGAATAAGTGGTGGCCTTTGAATCCAAATCTAAGCCAAATCTCTAATTGTTTGCTTGTAGTCTAGGTTGGACATTTGGTGGACCTTGTATCCATGTTTCCTCAACAAGGGTGGCTTTTAGTTTTCACTTTAAGTACTCATCTTTAATAAAGTGTAGGATGGAAAATGTTGAGTTAGTAGATTGTATTTTAGACAAGTGGTGTTTGGTGTACGAATGCTGAAAATGGTTGCAAGGATTCTAACAACGACTTTACCTTAAATAAATTTCTTACTAGGAGTTCTACATATAAATATGGTGAATAAAATTCTAGTGGTTTTGAGATACCATTTGTGTGTGTGTTTTCTTAGATTCACAAACTGGGATGGATAATGCTCCTATGGTTCAGTCAACAACTATAGAATCCATAGATTCTATGGTTTCTAAAGTGCCCAAGATGGATGATATTTCTATACTAGAGTCTAGTGTTGTGCAACTTGAGCAAGCTTCCAATAATGAGAACCAAGAAATCGATGCTTCAAAAATGCAACATACATCAAAAGAGACTGAAAAGTCCACTCACGAGCTATTGCCAATTGGTACTACGTCATGTAGCGTAGATGTTGAGAAATCCATGCTTACAATTATATTGGATTTAAATGGTCTATTGTTGAAACGTTCCCCTCAACCATCCTCACACCACAACTCAGTGCAAATGGATTCAAAAAGATATATTATACTCAGGCCAGGTTGCATCCAATTCTTGAAGACTATTTTACAGAGGTTTAATGTTGCAATTTGGTCGACAGCTACTAGGAATAATGTGTATCAAATCCTTGCAGCACTAAACAACTTAGCTGAGGATACATTGCCTTTCTTTGCAATTTGGTCGCAAGATGTTTGCTACACCGCTCAAACTCAAAAATTGTTTAGACCCGACAATCCAAACGTTGAGGCAATGTTCAAGCCTCTAGCCAAAATTGCCATGGGGTTTGAATGTGATCCACAAAGAACAGTGCTTATTGATGACTCTCCTTACAAGGGATGTATTTCACCAGCAAACAATTGCATTTTTCCACCACAATTTGATGCTGAGAAGATGGTTGACAATATGCTCTTGGAGGAGCTACTGCCATACTTGATTCAGCTTGATGAGAGAAGGGATGTGCGTGATTTAATTGCTTCTAATCGTTATGGACAACCTATAGTGACAAATGATAGTGAATACAAACAAATCATGGAGTATTGGAAGCAGAAAAATGATGTTTGGTCAGCTAAGGTGTTCTTTACAAGAAGAATACCACCTGCAAAAGGTGACAGGGATGAAACTATCATTGAAAATGCAAGTGACACAAGCCACCGCAATGAAATGAGAAGAGCCCAAATACAAGAGATCTTAGCAAAGGAGCGTACACCCATTGAAAGCATGAAGGCGTCACAATTGACCACTTTAGCTAGGCAATTGGGTTGTAACACAAAAGGAGTTTTGAAGGCAACCACAGCAAAGGCTTATATAAATAAGGTGAAAGCTGAGAACAATCTTCTAAGGCTGGATAGAAAGCAACCCTAAGGTACTAGTGACATGTCATATATTCTTGATACACATACTTGAACACTCATGTGCATGGTATCTAACAAATCTTTCTTTTTATTCCTTCCTGCAGGATCTTACAAAGGATACTACTAGATGGAGCTCAATCAATAGAGATTTTGATATGTTTGCTCAAAATAATGAAGCAGTCACCTACATTTTTTGTTTATCAATTTCTTGAGAGACTTTCTTTTAGTTTGTAATCATCAAATGAAATGAAAAGTATCCTTCTTATAAGATTGTTGATCTTTTTCTCGTTCAAAACTTTCAATTGTGATTTATAGTTTTGTTAGCATGAGATTGTGCTTTTTTAGTTTGAAAAAAACTGTCAAAGATCCAAGTCTTTTTGGCTTTACTTAAGTTATTAATTGTGAAAGATCCAAGTCTTTTTGCTTTACTTAAGTTATTGATTGTCTATGTAATAGTCCTTAAAACAATATCGGATGGCTTTCTTGCTCCCATGTCTCACATTGGTCTTTAGGTAAGACAAGTGGTGACCTTGAAAGTATGGTCTCATATCTCGATCAAGTGAAGAGACATGAAGCTTAAATATCACTACTATGTATCTAGTGTTAAACTCCATCAAGACAAAGATACTAGAGTGCCAAATTGCAGTCTAGTTTAAGTGAAAATCCATTTGAGCTAAGGTAAAACTTATAGTGCCTCATTTTTCTAGGATTCTACCCCATCAAGGAAGTTAGAATCTAGCACAAACCAATTAAGACTCTTTTGGAGCCTAGATAGGACAATTCGTGGAACTTAAGAGACTTATTATTGAGTTAGAGTCTAGTTTAGATAAGCAAAAGATCTTCAAACCAGCACTTGACTTTCTTACTATTCAATATTCAAAGTCCCTTGAGGCTAACAAATTACATACCTACTTGTAACCTAACTAATGAGTAATTATATAGATCTAAGCAAGTATATATAATGAGTCTTCAAACTAATAAACCAAGGGAAGAGAGTAGCAAGGTCCACTACTTGTCCAAGCTCAGCTCTAGACAACATAGAAAGATGCTAGTTCTACTAATTGTCTAATTATAGGCATGGAGAAATGATAGAAGGTTGAACACTTGTCCAACCTATCATCTCTAGTAAGATGGGAGGTTTGGCCTTAAGATTCACCATGTAACCAACCTATACATCATTGTATTATGAAGAGTAGAAAAGCAAAGCTCCACCACTTGTCCAAGCTAGTTCTAAAATCCACATGGAGATAAGCAAGCTCCACCATTTGTCAAATCTCTCTTCCATTAAAACATGAAAAAACTCAGCTATGTTGTACAGGGGGGACTTTTTTCCAAGGTCCACCACTTGTCCAAGCTAGGATCCATTAAAACATGGAAATAAACAAAGCTCCACCACTCGTCCAACCTTTAGAGTTGCAAAGTGTATGGGTTGTCTAAACTAGGTATGGGAAAATAATTGAAGGTCCACCACTTGAAACATGGAGCGAAGCAAGCTCCACCATGTCTCCAATATGCTAGACTCCATTGAAACACCCTAAACCCATGATATTTTGTACATAGGGGATGTACATTCAAGATCCACCACTTGTCCAACCTAGTATCCCTAGTAGCTTGATAGCTTTGGTCTCAAGATTCACCACTTGTCCACTCTATGTCATTGTATTAAAAAGGATTGGGTGTTAAGGTCCACCACTTGTCCAACCTATAAGGTTATATTTTAAATGGTTTTTTTTCTCACAACTTGAACTACCCATGATATGTTTTACATGGGAGTTTTGTTTCAATGTCCACCACTTGTCCAAGCTAACTCTATTGAAACATAGAGAGAACCAAAGATCCACCACTTGTCCAAGCTAAGCTATATTGAAACATGGAGAGAAGGATGCTCCACCATTTCTCCAAGATAGGCTTCATTGAAACATGGAGAGAAGAAAGCTCCACCATGTCTCCAAGCTAGGATCCATTTAAATGCCCTAAACCCATTTTATTTTGTACATGGGGGTTTTATTTCAAGGCCCACCACTTGTCTAACCTATTATCCCTAGTAGCACGAGTGGTTTGGTCTCAAGATACACCACTTGTACACTCTATGTCATTATATTAGGAAGAACTATGTATTAAGGTCCACCACTTGTCCAACCTATAAGGTTATATCTTAAATGGTATCCTTTCTCACCACTTGAAATGCCCATGATATGTTTTACATGGGGGTTTCATTCCAAGGTCCACCACTTGTCCAAGCTAACTCTATTCAAACATAGAGAGAAGCAAAGGTCCACCACTTGTCCAAGCTAACTCTATTCAAACATAGAGAGAAGCAAAGGTTCACCACTTGTCAAAGCTAGGCTCCATTGAAGCATGGAGAGAAGTAACCTCCATCATTTTCCAAGATAGGTGCCATTCAAACATGGAAAGAATCAAGATCTACCATGTCTCCAAGATTCTAGGCTCCATTGAAACACCCTAAAACCATGATATTTTGTACATGGGGTGTTTACATTCAAGGTCTACCACTTCTCTAACGTATTATACCTAGTAGCATGAGTGGTTTGGTCTTAAGATTCACCACTTATCCACTCTATGTCATTATATTAAGAATAACTGGGTGTTAAGGTCCACCACTTGTCCAACCTATAAGGGTATATCTTAAATGGTATCCTTCACCACTTGTCAAGGTCCATCACCACTTTTCCAACCTGTAAGGTTATATCTTGAATGATATTTTTCCTTATCACTTGTAATGTCCATGCTATGTTTTACAAAGGGGTTTTGTTCCAAGACCCACCACTTGTCCAAGCTAACTCTATTGAAACATAGAGAGAAGCAAAGGTCCACCACTTGTCCAAGGTAGGCTCCATTGAAACATGGAGAGAAGGATGATCCACCATTTCTCCAAGATAGGTTCCATTGAAACATTGAGAGAAGCAATCTCCACCATGTCTCCAAGCTAGGCTCCATTGAAATACCCTAAACCCATAATTTTGTACATGAGGGGTTTACATTCAAGGTCCACCACTTGTCCAACCTATTATCCCTAGTAGCACGAGTGGTTTGGTCTCAAGATTCACCACTTGTACACTCTATGTCATTATATTAAGAAGAACTATGTGTTAAGGTCCACCACTTGTCCAACCTATAAGGTTATATTTTAAATGGTATCCTTTCTCACCACTTGAAATGCCCATGATATGTTTTACATGGGGGTTTCATTCCAAGGTCCACCACTTGTCCAAGCTAACTCTATTAAAACATATAGAGAAAGAAAGGTCCACCACTTGTCCAAGCTAGGCTCATTGAAACATGGAGAGAAGGAACCTCCACTGTTTCTCCTAGATAGGCTCCATTGAAACATGGAGAGAAATAAGCTCCACCATGTCTCCAAGTTGCTAGGCTCCATTGAAATACCCAATACCCATAATATTTTGTACATGGGGGGTTTACATTCAAGGTTCACCACTTGTCCAACCTATTATCCCTAGTAGGTTTGGTCTCATGATTCACCACTTGTCCACTCTATGTCATTATATTAAGAGGAATTGGGTGTTAAGGTCCACCACTTGTCCAACCTATAATGTTATAGCTTGAATGGTATTTTTTCTCACCACTTGTAATGCCCATGACATGATTTACATGGGGGTTTTGTTCCAAGGTCCACCACTTGTCCAAGCTAAATCTATTGAAACATAGAGAGAAACAAAGGTCCACCACTTTTCCAAGCTAGGCTGCATTGAAACATGGACCTTAATACCAAATTATTTCTAGTAGCATGAGTGATATTTTGTACATGGGGGGTTTACATTCAAGGTCCACCACTTGTCGAACCTATTTCCCTAGTAGGTTTGGTCCCAAGTTCACCACTTATCCACTCTATGTCATTATATTAAGAATAATTGGGTGTTAAGGTCCACCACTTGTCCAACCTATAAGGTTATATATTAAATGGTATTTTTTCTCACCACTTGTAATGCCCATGATATGTTTTACATGGGGTTTTGTTCCAAGGTCCACCACTTTTCCAAGATAACTCTATTCAAACATAGAGAGAAATAAAGGTCCACCACTTGTCCAAGCTAGGCTCCATTGAAACATGGAGAGAATGATGCTCCACCATTTATCCAAGATAGGCTGCATTGAAACATGGAGAGAAGCAAGCTTTACCATGTTTCCAAGCTAGGCTCCATTGAAACACTCTAGGGGGTTTTATTTCAAGGCCCACCACTTGTTTAACCTATTATCCCTAGTAGCATGAGTGGTTTGGTTTCAAGATTCACCACTTGTACACTCTATGTCATTATATTGTGTTAAGGTCCACCACTTGTCCAACCTATAAGGTTATATCTTAAATGGTATCCTTTCTCGCCACTTGAAATGCCCATGATATGTTTTACATGGGAGTTTCATTCCAAGATCCACCACTTGTCCAAGCTAACCATATTTAAACATAGAGAGAAACAAAGGTCCACGACTTGTCCAAGCTAGGCTCCATTGAAACATGGAGAGAAGGAACCTCCACCATTTCTCCTAGATAGGCTCCATTAAAACATGGACATAAGTAAGTTCCACCATGTCTCCTAGATGCTAGGCTCCATTGAAATACGCAAAACCCATGATATTTTGTACATGGGTGATTTACATTCAAGGTCAACCATTTGTCCACCCTATTATCCCTAGTAGGTTTGGTCTCACAATTCACCACTTTTCCACTCTATGTCATTATAATAAGAGGAATTGGGTGCTAAGGTCCACCACTTGTCCAGCCTATAAGGTTATACCTTGAATGGTATTTTTTCTCACCACTTGTAATGCCCATGACATGCTTTACATGGGGGTTTTGTTCCAAGGTTCACCACTTGTCCAAGCTAATTCTATTGAAACATAGAGAGAAACAAAGGTCCACCACTTTTCCAAGCTAGGCTCCATTGAAACATGGACCTTAATACCAAATTATTCCTAGTAGCATGAGTGATATTTTGTACATGGGGGGTTTGCATTCAAGGTCCACCACTTGTCCAACCTACTTTTCCTAGTAGGTTTGGTCGCAAGATTCACCACTTGTCCACTCTATGTCATTATATTAATAATAATTGGGTGTTAAGGTCCACCACTTGTCCAACCTATAAGGTTATATATTGAATGGTATTTTTTCTCACCACTTGTAATGTCCATGATATGTTTTACATGGGGATTTTGTTCCAAGGTCCACCACTTGTCCAAGCTAAATCTGTTCAAACATAGAGAGAAACAAACGTCCACCACTTGTCCAAGCTAGGCTCCATTGAAACATGGAGAGAATGATGCTCCACCATTTATCCAAGATAGACTCCATTGAAACATGGAGAGAAGTAAGCTCCACCATGTCTCGAAGATGCTAGAGTCGATTGAAATACCCAAACCCCTGATACTTTGTACATGGGGGGTTTACATTCAAGGTCCACCACTTGTCCAACCTATTATCCCTAGTAGCATGAGTGGTTTGGTGGTCTCAGGATTCACCACTTGTCCACTCTATATCATTATATTAAGAAAAATTGGGTTTCCATATCTAAATGGATCTTTGCTTGGATAAGTGGTAGACCTTGAGACCTAAATACCCATTCTACACTAGAGCATTGGTTAAGCCTTATGCACTTCAAGCATACCTTTAACAACAAGTAGTAGTTATTAGTTGACTTAAGTCTAGTTGACCTCCATGGTATTGAGACTAAGAGAGAGTGTAGCATAAAAAAGAGTCAGGATTTTAATTTGACTTTCTTTCTATTAATGAGTAGATCATAGATGGATTTTGGTATCTAATAAAACCTTAGGGTAGACAATGTAAAACTCATGTCTATTGTTGTGTTTGCATTAACACTTGGTTTAATTTCCTAACATTACATAAAAATGTGCTTTTAGGGTTTTGAAAAAAACCTCCAAAACCATAGAGATCCACTCATTTTGTAAAATCCTTTCATGAGGTTATAGTTCACGGCCTACTAAACATGGAAAAAATAAGAAACTTGTAAAATTTCTCATCTTTTGGTCACACCAAGCCTCCAAAGTTGATGGACCAGTGAATTTCATCAAAACAGTCGTTTCTTACGTTTTGTTGCATAAAAATAAGATTAGGGATTTTTATAGACTTGAGATAAATTCCCTAGTTAACTTCAATGGTTGGTGATCAAACAAATGATTGCTTCTCACTCACTATTTTTTTGTTTTGCCAAAATAAATAGGTACAAAAAAGTTAGTTTTGAATTTTTTACCATTCTGCAAACCTATCATCAAAGTTTCTATAGCCACGCTCGATACAAATAATCTGTGCATGTTTTCTTAGTTCTCTATTTTCCTTTATATTCATAAGGAGCCATGGAGCATGTCAAAAGAATAATACATCTCTTACCAAGGGAATCTTGGGGACAAAGATGAAGTGTTAAATACAGCAAACATAAAAAAACTGGGTTGAACATTATGAGTTGTAGTAATCCCATAGAAACTATTCAATATCTAGCCAAATTTGATCCTTTGACTAGATATGGTACTACCTGCTAAATGCATGTAGTTGTCACAAGAAACTAACAATATTGAAAAGCTATACTTGATATACTAGAATGTTTCGTTTTCTTCATAATTGAAAAAATCAACCATCGTTGTGTACTATGCAAAATAGGGTATTAGGTGCCCTAAAACTCAAGGAATGTTAGCTTTATGTTACAATATGCGACATAGAAAATAAAAAATGAATTTGGATATCATGAAATCCACCAAAATAATCATAGAAGAGCTAAAATTGGCTAAAAAATAGGATTTGACAATTTTTGTAAATTTGGTCATAACTTTACAACTTTAATATTTTTCTCCTTAGAAGCATCAGGACATGTTGAGGACTACTAAAGATAGTTTCTCTAGCATTATAGACCTCACAAACATGAATTCTAGAGTGGTATAGTTGCAAAAAGTTGAAAAAAAGCCAAAAACAAGACCCGTTTTTTTCACACAGTTTAGTTGTGAAATGTTGTACAAGGACAATGTTAAAGATGGAATTGATATTCCAAAAAAATGTCGAGTTTTTTTCAGCTCATGAGACAACTTTCTAGATAGATAGCACCTCAAAATCCATTTTGAAACTCTTGACGTAATTCAAGGAAAAATGGTCACTTCACGGGACATAAAAGTGTCCCAGGACATAAAAGTGTCCCATTACCAACCTAGTGTTAAGTGTTCTTTTCTTTAATTTCAAACCATTACAGAAAAATGGATTGGCTATATGCTGGCATAAATTGAAGAAAACTATTGAATTACCCATCCAACCTCCTCCAAGACCTTGTCCAAGGAATGAATCACCTCCTTATCACCTACCACTTTCTTTCAAGGACATCAAAAGAGTACTTATCTTGGATCTAGAGGGGTTACTTCTCAAGACAATTGAAATGAAACATGTAGATTCTATGCCATCTTGGGCTCAACACATCGACTTGTGGAGGATAAAGATGAAGTTTATCATGTGGTGCGACCAGACGCACAAAGTTTTTTGGATTTTTGTGCTGAATACTTGAGCTATGGATATGAAGTTGCTATAACTTAACAAGGGTGCAATGCATCACACAAAAATGTTTTCCTGAGCAGTATACCAAGTTCAAGGTGTTTATGAGTAACAAAAATTGCCAAAATCCAAATATTATGTTAGGATTTACAAGGGTTTATCACAAAAATTTGAGTGATATTTGGAAGATATTTGAGGATTTGGATGCAAACAATACCTTAATTTTTGATGACACTCCATATAGGGTGATGTGGAACATGGCAAGGACATATCTTATATTCCAAAGATGTGGAGGCAAACTTCCGAGCAACTTCAAAACTTCTTGCAGAGAACCATAATTCCATGGTTGGTAGGATGGTTGTATGCAAGAGATAAGAGAGTCTATACATACAACACAAATTGTAAATCAGTATAGTGATTCTGAGACAAATTATGTCCTTGGTGTGTACTTGTCAACACTAAAGAATTGAATAAATATGGCCATAAGATGCTTTTTTTTATTCTAGTTTGTATCTTTCAACATTTGTATAATTTGATATAGTCTTTTTATAAAAAAAAACAAAGGTGTGTCAATTTTATGAACACTTGAATGGAGTGCACCCTACTCTAAGGGGACTTCAATGTACTATTGGAGTGCATCCTATTGTAAGGGGACTCTGATGTATTGCTAGAGTGCACCCAAATTTTTTGGGGACTCATTTTTTATTTGATTGGGGCCTATGTTGGGTCATATAGTAAAAGAAATTCATTTTTTGTCAATTCATATCGAGGTTGCATCTATTTGTAACTATGAGAGAATTGATGTTTGATGTCAAAATAAAACTTATAAGTATGGATCAGAGAATTCATGGACTTTAAATATGTGAGAGGGATCTTTTTCTTGGGCACAAATGTTTTCTTCAAGAATTTTGTCATTACATACTTTACGTGAAAGAGTTTTAGAACCTAAAAGACTTTGAAAACAAAACTATGGAATCTAAGTGCATGTATTCTTGAATGGCTTGAAAGTTGATGTATACATGCATGTCGCCTTGATGAAGATTTAGATCTGACAAGATGCAAAGCTAAATTCTTGGAGTACATTACCTTTATCAATTTGGTGATAACATATTTAACTTTCTTTTATTATGGGTGGAAAATATATTATTATGTGCATTTGGAACCTAATTGCTTGACCTTCAAACCAAGATTCCTATGTTATTTTTTCATATACTTTTTTGTAATGAATTAAGATTGTGGATACAAGGTCCACCACTTGTTCAAGCTAGATCTAAGAAAGTATATATACTGAGTCTTCAAACTAGTAAACCAAGGGAAGAGAGAAGCAGGGTCCATCACTTGTCCAAGCTATCTCTAGACAACATAGAGAGATGTTAGGTCTACTAATTGTCCAATATAGTCATGGAGAAATGATAGAAGGTTGATCCACTTGTCCAACCTATCATCTCTAGTAAAATGGGAGGTTTGGCCTTAAGATTCACCATGTAACCAACCTATACTTCATTGTATTATGAAGAGTAGAAAAGCAAAGCTCCACCACTTGTCTAAGGTAGTTCCAAAATCAACATGGAGAGAAGCAAGCTTCACCATTTGTCCAAGATAGGTTCCATTAAAACATGGAAAACCTCATATATGTTGTACATGGAAGCTTTTTTCCAAGGTCCACCACTTGTCCAAGCTAGGATCCATTAAAACATGGATAGAAACAAGGCTCCACAACTCGTCCAACCTTTATAGCTGCAAAGTGTACCGGTAGTCTAAACTAGGCATGGGAAAATAATAGAAGGTCCACCACTTATCCAATATATTATCTCTAATAGCATGGGAGGTTTGGTCTCAAGATTTAGGAATTGGCTAACCTGTATTTCATTGTATTATGATGAATTTGGTTTTAAAGTCGACTACTTATCCAAGCTATAAGTTTATATCTTGAATGGTATTCCTTCCCATCACTTAGAAAACCAATGATATGTTGTACATGGGGGGTTTGTTACAAGGTCCACCACTTTTCCAAGCTAGTTTCATTGAAACATGGATGAAGACAAGCTCCACCATTTGTTAAATCTAGACTCCATTGAAATCTAGAAAATCCATTCTATGTTGTACATGGGGTTTTTGTTTTAAGGTCCAACACTTGTCCAAGCTAAGATCCATTGAAACATGGAGTAGAGAAACACTCCACCACTTGTCCAAGCTAGGAAACATTGATAGTAGTTGGCTTAGTTTGAAGATCCACCACGTGTCTAAGCTAACTCTATTGAAACATAGAGAGAAGCAAAGGTCCACCAACTGTTCAAGCTAGGCTCCATCTAAACATGGATAGAAGCAAGCTCCACCATTTCTCCAAGATAGGATCCATTGAAACATGGAGAGAATCAAAGGTCCACCATTTCTCCAAGCCAAGCTCCATTTGTCCAACCTATAAGGTTATATCTTAAATGGTAATCTTTCTAATCACTTGGAATACCCATGATATGTTTTACATGGGGGTTTTGTTCCAAGATCACCACTTGTCCAAGCTAACTCTATTGAAACATAGAGAGAAGCAAAGGTCCACCACTTGTCCAAGCTAGTCTCCATTGAAACAAGGAGAGAATCAAAACCATCATTTCTCCAAGATAGGCTAGCATGGATAAGTGCACCTTGAAACCAACCTTCCTATGAGGCAATAGAGCATATGCTACATATTTTATGTATGCCACATGCCTCAAATTAAGAAGTTATAGATTAGAAGTGGACCTTGCTTGAATGTCACATGCAATAAATTAAGGAAAAATAGCCAAGTGGATTGTATTCCTCAATGGATCCTTGCTTTCACAAGTTGTGAACCTTGAGTCACTTTTACATTAACTTGGACAAGTGGTGGACCTAGAAACCAAGCTCTCCATGTTGAGATAAGTTGTAGGTAGGACAATAGAACATAGACAACGATAATGGATGCAATATACTCGTCTCCTAATAATCCAATTGATTGAAACCATGGTATTTTAGTTGTTTTCATTGTGTATTGTATGTGCATAAAGTGGAATGAGACCTTAAGGAAACTCAAATTTTTGACAAAATCTCTATATTTTGTACATGATATATTGAAAGTTATCCAACCTGGGAATTGGGATTTTCCCACTTTACCTAATATGGTCTTTGTAGTCGCTTTTTAGAAGTGCCTCACCCAGGTATGTAACCATCCATGCACACTGGTGCCGCAGCAACAGTTCCCACTTGTGCTGGTTTAATAGATGTTGTCTTCTCGCTTTGGTTATCCTTAGGAAAATCTTCTTCATTGAAGATCTCTCAATTGTCTCCTAGGTCAATCGCATCAGACACACACGCTTCTAGAGTTGTATGCTTTTTACTATAGAGTATAGCATGAAGTTCTTTGTTTAGTAGTCCCTCCAGAAGCAAAGATATAAGTCGTTCTTCTATAGGTATCTCCATCTCTGGGCATCTGGAAATGTATTGTTTCATTCGAGTTGCAAAATCCCTAACAGACTCACCATGTTTCTATTTAAAGCTGTAGATTTGAGCTACCGTATATGTTTAATCTTCGTTTTGGAACAACCAGCTACAAATCGTTGAGCTAATGTGTTCAAGTCCATGATTAACCTTGGTGGAATGTTTTGAAACCATGTCAAAGATTTTCCTTCTAATATCATTCCAAACCCCTCGAATTGAGTATGGAATTTGAATATACGCTCTACTCTTAGCACTTGCTTAATGCTTGCTAAGTGGTCATATGGATCCACTGTATTTTCTGACCCATTTTTTAAAATCAGCTGATCTAACACGTCTATTTGGTTCAACTCCCGGTCTTCTGGGAGTTGGTCCTATTCCGAGTCCTTCAAACCAGTTTGTTGGAAATAGTGACTCATGTAGCCCTGAACTAGCCTTAGTGTCACCCCGTTTTCTACGTGATAAGGTGGTTTCTGGTTTCTTCACATTGCTTTCAGATGATCTCTCACGGTGGTGTTCATCCTTGGAATTGTGTCTGGTCCTTGCCCAATATCCAATCCCGTATGGAATACCCTTGGTATTTGGTTTGTTCTACCTCCTCAAGAGTCATCATAACAAATTTGTTGTTATAATAATCCCTAAACAGGTAGGTTAGTAGGTCCGTCGATCCCTTATCTTTGATCTTGAAGATATAGATGATCTTCATGGCCGCTAATTGTCCTGGTTTGGCATGAGAAGTCCACAAAAGATATTTTATGTTTCTATCTTCCCAACAGTAGACTCCGATCCTAGGATTATCCGTACTAAGCCGTTTCAAAGGCTTCAAGTCTACTTGATCATCATATCCCTCGAATTCCAAATTTGGTGGTCCTTCTTTTGCTGACATATCTGGATTATAGTTTTTACTTCTAACCCATTTTTCTATCACGTCAGGGTTTTCAACCTGTAAATACTGAGTTTCGTTTCGATCCATGTACATTTTCCTTGTTTGTTTGCCCTAACCTGTCATCAACGTGAATAGCATACTCCTTGTTAGGATCCAAGTAAACCTGGGCTCCATGACGGTTAGTCTTCTAAAAAGAATTATATGCTTATAGCCACTATTGTTTTGGTTTTCGAGTGAGTCGAGTAAGAAAGACATTTCGGATGTTGAATCTGAAAAAGTGTCTGAGACTTCTTCAGGAATTGTGTGCAAGGAATTTTCTTGATTCACGCTTTCTTCGGTAGATACTCTACTGGAGGTTTCTCCGAGTATGCCCCAATTTCCTAGTACACGACCAGATCTAAGGTTCATATAGACTTATGAACCCCTGGATAGAGTACTCACCTTGGACTGACTTGTCGTCAATTTCCACTCGATTCAATTGCAACTTCTGTCAAGCCATATCCTACACAAATTTAATCAAGTCAACTATTCTTCTATAAAGACACAGAAACTCTTGAGAACTCTCGTGATTGGTCTCTGTGTATCACTTCAGATCGAGCTATGGGAGTCAAAATTTGACTTTAGCAAAATCAAAGGTCTAATCTGCAACCTGTAAACTGAGTGTATCTGTATCAATTTTGATCCGATTGAACCCAAATTTCCCTGTGGCCTTATATTATGTTGGTTTATCATTCTATGAGTTCAAAAGTCCAAAATGATATCTCTGGATAGCAAAGTAAATAATCGTGATTATTTACTTTGTCAATTTTTTGCACTTTTTTGAGAGTTTGGCAAGAATACAACTTGTTAGAGTCTCTGGGAAAATTTCAACAAGTTTGGACCAATTCTGATCAAGTTATCAACTGTTTGGTGTCCGCGGACTCTGATTTCGAGAATGTGGCTTAAGTCTCACTTCTGGGATCCAAATTTCACCAAAATTGATTGTGAGGTCTAATTGATGTGCTTGACCT
The DNA here is from genome assembly GCF_014529385.1 of Adiantum capillus-veneris. Lineage (NCBI taxonomy): Eukaryota > Viridiplantae > Streptophyta > Polypodiopsida > Polypodiales > Pteridaceae > Adiantum > Adiantum capillus-veneris. The sequence goes on along the minus strand of NW_028221405.1, from coordinate 49,271 downwards.
TGTGGTATACTCAAATTTGCATAATCATCAAGTTTTGAATCAGATATAAATAATCGCGATTATTTACTCCATCTATATTTTTGCAAGTTTTTGCCCCAACTTTGACACAGATCTGTTAAGCACCTTAAGTTAAGTCACGAGCCAATTTCCATCAAGTTTGGATAATTTTTGGTCAAATGGTCATCAATTATTTGTCTGCAGACTAACTTTGCAATTTTAGTCAACTTTGCAATTTTAGTCACCAATTTCACTCCAGTGATCCAAATCTTGGCAAATTTGGTTTGTGGACTTATTACAACATGGTGAAGCTTGTATGCAGACTTGGTCAAAAAAGTTGAAAAATAGGGCAGATGTAAATAATCGCTCTTATTACTTCTGACAAATTTTTTGTCAACTCAGCATATACACATGTTTATCACATCAACATAAGCCTATGAATCAAATTTCAACAAGTTTGGATAATTTTTTTCCAAATTTATACTCAAGATTCAAAAGGTCAATACAAAATTTAGTATTACCCAGTTTTTTGCCAGTTTAGTGATCCAAATCTTTTGGGCCTTTACAAAAGTTGTCAATGGTATGAACCTTTGCCAATTTAGAGCAGAAAGTTAATAATCATGATTATTAACTTTAGGCTTGAAATGCACCTTTTTGCAATTTTCTCAAAGAAAGTCTTTACATAATGTATTTTAAGCTTATGAATCAAGTCAAAACTTAATTTGGCCTAAAATATCAAGAAAAAGTAAATAATATGAGTTTTGGCCAGTTTTGGCCAACTCTTGAAATTTTTACCTCGAAGTGTCTGTGAGCTTACCCACTGGTTCGGACAACTCTTAGGCTTACTCTCCAGTCGGATTAAGAAATAACTCGTGGAAGACACTGATATCGATGTGGTCTGGAACTTTGCAGAAGGAAGTTTTTTCAAATTCTGCACAGATTTTGAGTTATCATGGGGGAATGTGTACATGCCTAAAAAGCAACTTTCGTTTTTGTTTTTTGATTTTTCTCCTAATTGAGAACGATTTTGCAGAAACAACATGCGGAGGCACTGGAATTGATGTGGTCTACAACTTTGCAGAAGAAAGTCTGCACTGATTTTTAGTCATCCTTTGTGGACTGCGTACATGCCTGAAAAGCAACTTTTGTTTTTGGTTTTTTGATTTTTCTGCTAATTGCAAATGATTTTGCGGAAGATATTCACTTGAGTCATCGGAACCGATATGTGGTGTATAACTTTGCAGAAGAAAGTTCTCTAAATTGTGCACCGATTTTGCGTTATCGTTCTCGTACTGCGAATATGTTTGAAAAGCAAATTTTACTTTTTGCTTTTGATTTTCCTCATAATTGAAAACTTCTCAATTATATTTTCTCTTCATCAATCATATATTTGTTACTGACATAGCTTTGCTGTAGAAGTCAATTACATATCGTTCCGATTCAGTCGAGCCGTTGATGATCGTCCAAATTCTATCGAGCTACTGTTGGTACACGATCTCTTGTTTTATGATATACTCGTTCATTGATTCTCGTATAATTATTCTTCTAGAGATATAGTTTACACCGTTTTATTGATAATCTCTCGTTAATACCATACTGATTTTGATGGTACCATGATGATGTTTTGTTAGTACTTTGGTCATGGTGATTTTCGTTGATACCATGATGATATTTCGTTGATACCATGGTTATTCTCGGTGATGCCATGATGATATTTTGTTCATTCCATGGTTATTCTCGGTGATACCATGGTTATTCTCAGTGATACCATGATATTGTTTCGTTGATACCATGGTTATTTCTCGATGATATCATGACGTTGTTTTGTTGATACAATGATTATTCTCCGTGATATCATGATGTTGTTTTGTTGATACAATGATTATTCTCATGATTATTCTTGGTGATATCATGATGTTGATAAATATCGTTGCATGTAGTATATACACATGTCATTTGCATCATGTAATCACGCATATTGTACTTTTACGTTCATACTTTAGGTACCATATGTCATTGTCAGTATATATGTCATCAAAAGAGTGGCGTCGCGAACCATCTCTTATGGCATTGTGAACGTAATTATTTTAGTAACGATGCTAATAATTTTCATGACTATGTTTTTTGAGTCTATGATCTATGTAGGATTGATCAAAGAATTGATTTCATGAAGAAAAACTTGGTGACAAAAAAATATTTATGAAGACATGTTTGGTGATGCTATATTGATGACAACATGAAGATATGTTTGGTGATGCGATAGTGATGACAAGCTACACAGCAGATTCTTGGAGACACTTCTGATTACGAGCTAATCGATAGCCTTTACACCTCTTTATTGAACCTTTGTATTCATTATTGTATTTGATAGGATAGGAGTAATGTAACTCCTCATAAAACATTCATTGTAAAAGGAGTGATGTAGCTCCTCATAAATATTTCATTGTAAAAGGAGTGATGTAGCTCCTCATGAAAATTTGTAAATTCAATGATTCTTATAATATAACGGTGGGTGTATATAGAGCTGTGGGTTTTTCCCTTGATCCCCTAAGAGTTTTTTCATCCACAGTTCGGGACCCTTATTTGAGCGGGGGTGTTGAGCTTATATGTGAAGCTACTCAATATATGGATTCTCTATATATGGCACCCAGGTCCCCTCTATTTATACATCATCTCATGTGTGTATTCTACACACTTTGGGGTTCTATTCTATGCTCTCTCTTTCTCTCTCAACAGCCTTCTGTGGTCCCGTGCTTTGCCAAGCCCTGCCTACACTTGCTTTCTCTGGCTGTTCACATCCCTCTCTCCCATGGCGCTAGGGCGTGCCATTAGCTTCCTTGACTGCATGACACCTTCTTACCTCTATGCCACCATCTACCCTGCATGGCCTAGCCTGTGATGTCTCCTGCTTACGAAATCTCCAGCCTCGACCATCTTGTTGCATGTTGTGGCCACAACGCCTCCAAAGGTTCCGCCCAGTCTTCTAGCCATACCGAGTCGAGAAAAACATTCACAGACTCTGCTGCACTACTGAGTGAGAGAGAGAGAGAGAGAGAGAGAGAGAGAGAGAGAGAGAGAGAGAGAGATCATGCTAGTAGTGTTGGGGAAAAATCCTTTTTCCAAAGGTACAAAATTCCTTTTATTGAATTTTCCAAGATTTTACACTTCTTTTCTCTATTTTGGGACAAAATTTCTCCTTTTCTCCTTGCTCTCAATGGCCACTTTCAAGTTGAAAACCACACGATACCCCATCCATTTTTGAAGTATATGTGGTTACTGAGGTTAAGGTTGTGTACCCAGAAATGACTGTTAAACTTGGGATCATGATCACTTACAATGTTATTTGTCAACTTGTACAGATTGTTCACAAATAACTTAGCTAATTTTGGAGTCTTTATGGTCGACTTGGTTGGAATAAAACTTGCATAGTTTAGTCAACTAGTCTACGACCACCCATACCGAGTCATGACCTCGTACAGTGGTTGGTAAACCCATAATAAAATCCATAGATATACTTTCCCATTTACCATTGGGAATCTCCAAAGGATGTAAGAGTCCTCCTGTCTTCAGGTGCTCTGCTTTGTTACCTGACATTTCTGGCAATGCAAGACATATTCTTGAACAAAGCCATGTAAACCTGGCCAATAAAATTGTTGTCTTACGAGAGCATAAGTCTTTTTAATGCTTGGGTGCCCTGCACTTGGACTATCTCGTGACATTCATAAAGAATTTGGCATCGAATGTGTGTATCCGTCGGTACACAAACTCTTCCCTTGTGAAGTAGGTACCCATTATCGATTGAAAATTTCTTCCATCTCTATGTTCACCACTCGACGAAGGAGAACAATGTGTGAAGGTTAATGAAACACTACCAGCATTGGAGTGAGAAGGATCCCTTATTTGCACATGGCTCCACACTTTGGAGTATGCATCATCATGCTCATATTTTCCCTTTAAAGAATCCAAAAACTCACTTCTAAGTTACATGAACAAAAGAGAATTGATCTCAGGCATACGACTAAGAGCATCAACCACCACATTGTATCGTCCTTTACTATATCGGAGCTTTGCATCATACTCTTGAAGAATCTCAGCCCACCTGGCCTTTTGACCCTTCAAGTCAGTTTGTTGTGTAAACCATTTTATGCTTTTGTGGTCAAACACAATCTCAAACTGAGCTCCATACAAATAATGTCGCCATGTCTTTAAGGCAGACACTATTGCGTAGAGTTCGCATTCATAAGCAAAATAATTTTGTTGCACTAAATCAAGCTTCTTGCTTTCAAATGCAATTGGCCTCCCCTCCTGTAGTAGAAGGACTACTCCAATAACACGGTGTCGGGGGATTTGTGTTCGAAAGGTGAGCCAAGAAGGCGCGGGGCCTCTGGCTGTGAGAGGTGTGAGGAAGACAGTTGCAGCAGACACAATGAATGTAGACAAAGCTTGAAATTAACAGCTTGAACAAGATCTTGAAGCTTGATTATCATTATCATTATCATTAACAGTACCGCTGCTTACATTATTTAAACTCCTTCCATGATTAGAGTGGTTTGGAAGCTTGGATTAGAGAGGCTTATGGTGTCTTTGATTAGATTGGCTATGGAAGATTGGATGAGAGTGGGCTATGGAAGCTTGGCTTAGGATTAGAGTGCCCAAAGCTTATGGCTTTCTCCCCGCTACTACAGCAGATCACGAAAACTTGAATATCTCCTAATCGGTGCAGAATTAGCCTCTGTGCGTGAGATGCAAAAATGCTCAAAACGTCCTTTTCCTTCTGCTATAGTGGCCCGTTTTGTCCAGAAACCTGTTTTACCAAAAAAAATTAGAATAGGACTTTTTCGGCCTCCCTCATGCAAAGATGTGAAGTCTCTCACACACTTTCCTTTTTACCACTGACCACATGTCTTCCTCTACCCAAGTTGCCTTATATGTCCTAAGAGCCCTTTCACATGTCAAACCTTTTCTTTAAGCATAAAATCTCTACGCTTAGGCCTTCATAACCACATAAAGCATACACTTTCTGGATCTCCTTGCTTGTTTTCGAGCCCTAGTCACTGCGCAATAAATGTGTGAGCTTCAAATAGACTTTTTCTGCTTCTCTTTACTCTTTTTTCCATCGTGGAAGCGGAGCAGCACGACAACGGTTACTGGCATCCATTTCCAAAAAGAATGGCTTCAAAGGATCCACAATATCTAGAATAGGAGTTATAGCTAATGCATCCTTGAGCGTATCAAAACTTTGCTATTGAGAAAAACCCCACCAAAAGGTTTTCCCTTTGCCTTTCAGCTGGTCCATCATTGGCACAACAATATGAGCATAGTTTTTAATGAACCGTTGATAAAAACATGTGGATCCCAAGAAAATTTATGACTCTTCCTGATTTTTGAGAGAAGGACACCTCCAAATGGAATCCATTTTGGATTGATCCATGTGCAACCCATTAGCTGAGATAACATGCCCTAGATAGTGAATTTTCTCCTTGAGAAAGTCACACTTTGATTCTTTGGCATATAAGTTGTTTGCTCTTAGCAATTCAAACACTTGCCTCAGATATTGCAAGTGCTCTTCCTCAGAAGCACTATATACGAGAATGTCATCGAGAAAAATGATAACAAACTTGCCCAAGTACGGTCTCAAGACACTATCCATGAGTATCATGAAAGTTGTGGGTGCATTGGTTAACCCAAAAGGCATAACCAAAAACTCGTAATGTCCAAACCTTGTTCAAAATGTAGTTTTGGGTATATCAGAAAGTCAAATACGTACTTGGTGATCTCCCGATTGCAAGTCTATCTTTGTAAAAATTTGAGCATGAGTGAGCTTGTCAAACAACTCATCCACGCGTGGTAATGGGTACTTGTTCTTTACAGTGATCGCATTTAAATCATGGTAGTCTACGCACATGCGCATACTACCATCCTTTTTCTTCACCGATAGGATAGGAGAAGCCCATGGTGAAGAACTTGATTGAATAAACCCACTGCTAAGATAGTCAACAAGCTGACATTCCACCTCAACAACCTCAGAATGACTCATTCTGTAGGGTGGTTTATTGACTGGTTTACTACCTGCAACCACCTCTATGCCATGTTACATAGATCGTGCCAACGGTAATCCTAACGGTAAATCATTAGGAAAAACATCTTGAAATTCAAATCTTTTAACTGAGTAAAAACATTTTTTTGTTGAGAAGAGAGAAATAACCATTGCTGGAAGATATGAGAGAGAAGCACGCGGCGTTGAGGAATGTTAGAAGATTCAACATTTGAAAGAAAAAGACACAATGAGTAACACAAGAAAGCTTCTTCTATTTCATTATCAAAAGTGAGCTTCATAAGCTCTATTATACATATCACTGGTGAGGAAGGCACATCCTTCTCTCGTAACAACAACACATGTGTGCTGCGCCATGGGATTCAAACATCAGACTGTTATGCTTGTAGCTACACTTCAGTGATGGTCCTAGGCTATGATGCCACTCTCTACCAAGGATCACATCTACCCGAACCATATTCATAACCTGGAAATCCAAGGATGTGGAATAGCCTTGAATTTCCAATGGTACAACTCTCACTTGAGTATCCCATACTTTGGCATCATAGTCGTTCATCATGGCTACCTTGTAGCAGTGGGAACTCAAAGTTTGGGGCAAATTGAGCCGTTTCACTAATCCGTAGTTAATGAAATTGTGAGTAGCATCGTCATCTACCAAGATACGCACCTTGTGCCCTTGAAGAGATCTGTGCATACGCACTAGCTCATGTGGACCAAAGGTCTATTGCCACATGGAAGCTGTGATACAGCATTCATGCACCACCTCAGTGTGTGTTACCTCCACCTTGGAGAAATGTGAGGAAGACTCTAGAGGCAACAACTGCACAATGTGCACTGCTTTCTCCTTGCCTTGAGCAAATTTCCCCTTGGGACAATCCTTTTTTCCATGGCCACTTTCAAGCATTGAAAACATAACTTCTCTTTTTTAGCCTTCTCAAAATCGTCAGTAGAGAGAGGCCCTCGAGACTCCTTGGGTTCTTAGCTGCTTCTCAGTTGGTTGTACTATAAATTTCCTTTTATTGTGTCCATGTTGTGTGTGTGTATTACCATGTGTATTGGTAGGCACGTGAGTACTATGTGATTTCTTATCATCTGGATCATCATGAATGTGAGCTTTCACTATGGCCTCCTCAAGTGTTTTAGGGTCCTGAGTCTTGACGTGCTTCTTAAGCTTGGGTGTCAGTAAACCCATGTACTTGTTGAAAGGTGTCTAACCCTTCCAACTTGAGGATAACATCATGAAAGTGTGAGATATATCCAAGCAATGATGGGTGTTGGCGCATGGAACACGTATCCCAAGCTGTCCAAATTCTATTTGCCTCATTCGTGGGCAAGAACTCTTTTCTAAACATAGCCTCAAAAGCTGCCCAACTCTGTGGTATGATGTTCTTCTCCTTGAGAGACATCCACCATTTATAGGCCTTGCCTTCCAGAGTCAAATTTGTCTGCAGTGCCCGGACTGCATCCGGAGTACACCAAATAATTAGCCGTGCTAATTATGCCCGCAACCATCCAATTTGTTAGCTTTTCAATTTGAAGATGCTCGTCAAAATATCGTGTCGATGCCGACTGCAAAATTGTTTATGACTTCATAAGTGGAGGTTTTGGATGTTGCCAAATTTTTGCAACTGCAGCAAATTGGCGGCTTGCTGAAGATGTGTTGGAATTGTTGTCGAAACCTCCCAAACCCTTGCCAAAAAACTTTCACTACCTCAATGAGACAGGGGAAAATTTTCTGTGAGCACTTTCCCTAAGCTTTAACTTGATATTGTCCCAAGGCCAGAGGCCTTTGGGCGCTCGGTGTGAAAGAAACAAGATGAAGGTATGGCGATGACATAGCAGAACCGCTGCGAGAGAGAGAGAGAAAGAGAGAGAGAGAGAGAGAGAGAGAGAGAGAGAGAATTTTTGCCTATTGTGGTTGGCCCAACGCTCGCCGCTGTGACGTGAACCACCCTCCACGTCCCTCTGCTCCCTTTGAGTCCGCCCTTGTGGCATTTGGCAGTGATCACCCTTCTCTCCCCCCTTGCCGCAAAGCGGTCCTGCACACGAGCCAATCTCGGCTTCGACCTGGCCGCTTGTGTAGAGCTCTTCTCCACGCCTTCCCCTGGTGCATGCACATGCAAGCATGCAAAAAAAAGAGGTCCACGATGCTTGGCCCATGTTATTGTAATCTTTGATACTAGTGTGAGGCCATGAGACTACCTTTCTTGATCCTCCACCCAACCTCCCTTTATAGGCCTTGCCCCTAGGACCCCGTCTCCATTGGTAGCCAGCCCTTGGCTTGCCGCCGGTCCTTGACCTCCGGGGTGGCCCTTGGCTTGACATCATCCATCTGATCAATCTTCCTTGTATGATCACTTTATCAATCAAAAACAATAAATCCTGATGATCCACATAAAAGTAAAATAGCTTACCCGGTAGGTAATGTCTGAACTTAGTTGCACTAAACACCATTCCCAGTGCCTCTCTTTCTATTGTTGAATATTCTTGTTCGGCTAAACTGAACCTGCGACGACTGGCGAAGCAGATTGGGTAGTTTGTCTTCCCATCAGGCTGAGCAAGTATATCCCCCAGCGCCATTCCTGAAGCATCAACATGTACATGAAAGATAATATCCCAACTAGGTTGGTGAAGAACTAGCTACCTGTTAACCGCATCTTTCAAGCATTGAAATATTTTCTCACATTATTTAGTCCAGATGTACTTAGTTCCTTTCTTTGTGAGATCATAAAGGGGTAAGGCTTTAGCTGCAACAAACATGTGAACAAATCTTCGATAAAAATTTTATGTACCCCAAGAATGAACTCAATTTTAAAACCGTAGTTGGTGCTCTGGCTTGTTGAATACTCTTGCTCTTATCCTCAGCCATCTCGATGCCATTTCTCAAAACAATGTGTCCCAGTAAGTAACCTTTCTAGTCCATAAACACAAACTTGAATGGGTTTAAGAAGATTAGTTTCTCCCTGCACCTTTCAAAGACCACCTCTAGAATTTATATGTGCATCTCTTCAGTGGAAAACACAGTGAAATCATCCACGAATATGGCTAAACATTTATGCACAAACTCATTGAACATTTCCATCATGCACCTTTCAAATGTAGTTGGAGCATTACAAAGTCCGAATGGCATTACTAGATACATAAATGCTCCCCACTCAGTTAATGAATGTTGTTTTTTCTTTGTCTTCTGGTGTAATCTTCAGTTTGTTATAGCCACTATAGCCATCCATAAAGATACACATCGCGTGGTCTGCAATTTGGTCCAGCCTCATATCTATAAATGGTAGTGGGAAGGGGTCTTTAATGGTTTGGGCATTGAGTTTCATATAGTCGGCAGAGACTTTGAGCTTGCCATTCTTCTTTGGAACTACCTTTATAGGAAATAACCATTCATCACTGCTGGCTACCTCTGTAATGAATCCTACCTTAAGCAAATTATCAATCTCCTCTTTGACTTTCTTTGCATAATTGGGATTCATTCTGTATCTTTGCAGTCTTACTAGAGAGAGAGAGAGAGAGAGAGAGAGATACAACTCGACACTGACACCTCATCGACAGCGTCCAGTGACCCTCGGCCTGCTAGAGGGTGAGAGAGCGCGGGGGGGGAGAGAGAGAGAGAGAGAGAGAGAGAGAGAGAGAGAGAGAGAGAGAGAGAGAGAGAGAGAGAGAGAGAGAGAGAGAGAGAGAGAGAGAGAGAGAGAGAGAGAGAGAGAGAGAGAGAGAGAAATTCCACATCTCTTCGGTTCGTGATCTTTGAGATTGGCTTTAGGCTTCCCACTTCAACAAGCACTTTCCTCTATTACTCAACACTGACACGGCTTTTGCCATTTTGACACCGACTTCAAAGTTTTGCGTCGATTCGACTCGGTTTGACACTAATTTTGGCAACACTCTTTACACGGGCAGATTTTCGACATCTGACCCAGACACCCAGTTTTCCCATAGACGGTATTAGGATCATCCCAACTTGAGCAATCACTTGTGTGTGCCGTTGGCATCAGGTTTCAGTGGTACGCGCTGTTGGCATACTTCTGGATCCACTCCCTTCAGATCCGTATGTTCCCAAGAAAATACATCTTCATACTTTTGGAACAATGCTTTTTCTTTTTCCTTGATCTTTGCTTCATATGTTTGTTGATCTTAATCATTCTTGGTTCTTCCTCTGAGCCAAGATTCCATTCTTTAAGTTCTTGATCATCTGGAAGCAACCAGTTTGGTTCACCTCCGTCTCTCTTAGACAATTATTCAGCTTCTTGTCAGTTTAAATGCCCGCAACATAATCATTAAATGGGTTTCCAACTTCTAGAAGATCATTATGAAGATATTGTTGTGGTACTATTAGGATTTCTTCATTCGTCTCTGAATGATCCTCTGAACTGGTTTTTGCTCTCCCACTGAGCTTTTGAGGTACAGATTGATCTGGTTCCCGACCATCTATTTACGTCGATCTTTCCCCAGCGTTTTCTTTAGTGAAGTAGTCGAGGTATTGTTGGTTATGTCGTTTTGCTTACTATTTTTCCATTAGCACCGTGCTGAGGTTGATCTCTATTGAAGGAAAAATGTTCATAGAGGCTAACATCCTCTCGATCTTTTTGGTACCATATTTCTTACAGAGCTCTTCCGGTCTTAATGCCTTTATCCATGAGCTTGTGCTATTTGTCTTGACCTGGATTCTCCTGTTGGAGCCTTGGATGGTTAATGTTTGGTTTGCATAATCATGTACAGTCCCAACGGTTTTTAACCATGGCCTTCCTAATAACATTCCATAAGCCCCTTGGACATTCAACACCAAGAAACTAATTTTGAATTTCTCTTTCCCCACCCTTATTTGCATGTTTTCAATAAGCCACGTGGCTTGCGCTACCTTGTGATTTCCCATCCTTATTCTGATTGGAGATGGCTTCATCTCGGTTATTCCCAGTTTTTGTCGGACGATGCTCACCGAGAATATTCACTCGTGCTCCCCCATCTTGAATAACACCAGATAGTGGTTCCCATTGTCTTTGGAGCTTATAGTCTATTTGGATTACTGGAACCTCATCATCTTTGATAGCCGCTAAATCCCCTATTCTAGCCTCTACTTCAGCTTTCCTCTTTTGTCTAATAAAATTGGCCGCCTCAGGCAATGTGCATCAAATTTCATCCAACTCTACAGTTAGCTTCTGAATCCGATCACAGACCTTGATATATATCTCATCCTGCTCATTGATCGAGCTCTCGCTATTCGAACTAGAAGACTTCTCTTGAGAATCTTCATAGTTTCACTTCATTGGTTCTCTTGTAGTTGTTGGCTAGCTCTATGATGAATCCACCTGATTCTTTCCCAGTCTAGTAATTCCAGCCTCGGTCAAGTCTGCTCTGACTTTCCTTGATTCTTCTCTCAAACTCTGTATTACAACAGTCATAGACTCATCAAGTCCCTCTACTACTTTCTTCAATTTTGGTTTTGAAGGTTGGACTAGTATTTTGTGAATGGTCTGAGTGTCTGAACTTTCTAGTTGTTCTGGCAACATTTTTGATAGATTTTTAGTGATCTTTGCTGCAATCTTCCTTTGTTCTTGCCATTCATCTAGTACCTTTTCTTTACCCTTAACCTTCCACACTTTACTTTGCTGTTCCCACTTTCTGGCCTCAAGAGATTGGATATCTTCTTCAGTACGGATTTCTTCAATCACTACTCCTTTGCTTCTTGTGACTACTCTTACGGGTACTAGCTCTGGCGGTTTCTGGTCAGCTACCTCTGGCTTTAGTAACTCTAGACACTGAGCTGCAAAATGCCCATACTTTCCACAAGTATAGCAGTTCATGTTTCTCTTGGAAAAATCTCCTCTGCCTCTATCCCTTCCACACTTCCATTCTAATAGCATCCCCTTCCTCCTCCAGTGCTTGAAGTAGCTTCATTTTCCCTTGTCCCACTGGCTCCATCTGCCTTAGGTTTTTTTGGATTCATAAGGGCAATCATTGACAAGTCCTTTCCTTTCTTGAAGTGATGAATTCAAATTCCACAATTGTTCCAGACATTCCCAAAGACTTTGCAATATGTGCATTGGGAACATTCACTTGACATATGGTCCTTTGACTTGCACTTAGAACACCATATTTTTGTTTTCCTCACTGAGTTTCTTGTTTTGGCTATCTCAGCAATTTGCTTAGACATTTCTTCAATCTTCCTAGTCCAAGCTCCGATCTTAGTTTTACTTTTTTCCTCTAGTTCACTTTCAGAAGAAGTGGAGTTGGATGTGGTTTCTAAACCTCCTTCAGTAGAGGATTCAGTGTCACTAAACTGCCTTCTTTTATGTCCCTTTTCCTTTTTTTCATGATGTTCCAACTTTAGTGCTCTCGGTACCAGGTCATTGAATTTCCTTGTTGGTGCTGGTACTTCTTGTTCTTGTAGCTTCCTCCTCTTAAAGCCATTCAAGAACCAAGCTCTCATTCTTTTTTCTGAGGGAGGTTCTTGCAGTAATATGGTTAGTTCTTTTATCTTTTCCACATAACTTCTGATTGATAGGTTGCCTTGTTTGATCTTATCTAGCTCACACGAAATATCTTCATCTCCCCTATTGTCTGAGTATTCATGTTTAAAGGATTTAATGAGCTTGTGATATGGTGTGGGTTGATAATCTGGGTAATGGTAATACCATTTCCTAGCTGCATCCTTCAATGTTTGTGGAAAGTATTCCCCCCATTCATCTTCATCTATGTCTTTCAGTCTAGCATACTGCTCAAAAGTTTGTATGTGAACATCGGGGCCATCCTTCTTTCCTCCTTTGAATATAGGAAAGGAAATTTTCAAATCAGTAGAATGTTCCTTGGTCTTGTTGATTCTAGTTCTACTTGTTGGTTTCTTCCCTCTTTTGGCTTTTTCTTGTCGTAATGATCAGTGTCAGCCTCACAGTCCTCTATTTCCATCTCTATCATTGTCTCTTCAATTGCTTTCTTGGTTCCCTTGTGTGTTGAGTGATGAGTTATTTGGCTTCTATCACGCTCATCAATTGTTGTTGACTTTTGGATCCTTGAGTCATGTTTCATCTAGCCGCTCTTTTAGCTCGTCATTGTGACGCTTGCAATGACTAGAATGATGCAAATCCCTTGATTCATCAACAGTACCCCCTCCTAGAGCAACCTCAATTTCATTCCCATGTTGTGGATCAGTTTTAGAGCCTACTTTGATCTCTTCTAGAATTGGACTAACCCTTTCTTGATTTTTTGTAAAGCGAGTCGCTAGCCTATGACCGCTGGTACTTGTTCACGGTGGCATTGTGAGCATAAAATAGCTCTAGTACCAGTTGGGAGATAGTTCACCTATCTCAGAGCTTTTAGCTCAAACCACCGTGATCACCAAAATGGAATGAGCTGGATGTGTTCAGACAGCTATTTCAAGTTGGTACTTAGAACTAAAGATGTCAGATTTAGAGATTTGACAAGTACTGAAAAACAAGACTGAAACTGGACTACAAAACAAGATTGAAAGTGGACTGGAAAACACCATACTGAAAGGTGAAATACTCGAACTGAAAGACAAGACATTGTAAAGGAAACTGAAATTGGAATTGTATTTCAGATATGTAGAGTACACTGGAGCATTTGATATTCCAGAAGCTAGCTTTGTCATAAAATAAAGAGAGAGAGAGAGAGAGAGAGAGAGAGCGCACCAAAATGATAACAAGAGCACAAGTAGCTCTGGACATAGACTAGTGTAAATTCTAAAGAGTCAAAAGCTATACAAAATGAGTAATGGGTCCTATTTATAGGTTGTCGGATTGGTGTCTGACTGACTGTGCACACTGTTAATTACTGTGGTAACTCATTGGTTACTGCTCCTAGGAACTTCCTGCGTTCGCCAGACCAACATGGGGTTGGTTCCCACCTTCTGCACTCACTCATTAGTAGTGAGTACTCCACCCACACATAGTCTATCGCTCTACACTCACCACACATGCACCCGCACCACAAAGCTTTTGCATTGGCATCCCCTTCAGCTAATATACAAGATATTTGTAGGGTATGCCTGCTGATTTTAGCAAGGATATACGCTTTTGCACACCCCTAGAGCCTATACGGTGGTATGCATCAAATTTGATAGAGAGAATGGACATAGGTTGAGACGCGATTCCTCCCTATAGTTCATGTACATACTACTAGGTCTTATAGTAGTACCATTTATTGGCACATTCACCTTTAAGTGTAGATTATTAGGATGAAGGAGATGTGTCTATTACCCCAGCCAGATGTGCCAGAGGTGTCCGACCATCCACATCATCTGTACACACCTTATTCTTTACTAGATAGAATAATAAGGGGCTCTCTCACATTGTGGTGAGCAGCTCCACCTACACAATGTGTCTCTTGCTCCTCCTTCCTTTCACTTTGCATGCATCACACACCGCGTTCACACCCAACGCACTCACGTTTAAGAATCCCACAAAGGCTAAATACATCAGAGGCTTTAGTGAAGGGAAGGGGGTTTGTGCTTATGTTTTCAAGAGGTGTGCATGGATAATCTTTTCTCAAATTCCTTTGACTAACAACATGAAGCATTATTTGTGATTTCTCACGTATACCATATTTGACATATATTTCTTCCAAAGAATTGTCAACCACAACATCCCATTTGGCATATTTACTTACCAAAGCCTTGCCAAGGGCAGAATTTGGCATACAATTAACATTACATTAGCTAGTTAGTATGCCTTTCTTCGTACATAATTATCAGTTACAAACAAATTCAATTTGCATCTCTCATTCATATTTCCCATCGTGGAAGCAGAGCAACACGACAATGTGTATGTCCTCTTCAATTCTTGGAGGAGTCTTCTTGTCTGTTTTTTCCCTTGAGCTTCAAAGGTAGCTGTGAAATAAGCTGCATTTGATCTAGAATCCCTAGAGCTCCAAATGTAGCTAGGAAATAAGTGCATTTGATCTAGAATCCCTAGAGCTCCGAATGTAGCTCTGAAATAAGCTACATTTGAGCTAGAATCTCTTGTGCATTTTTCATGTCAAGGTGTTGGATGCTCTTGAGTGTCCTTACAATCTATTTTAAGAGGTGCTTGATTGCTACAAGCATGACTCCATTTTTCAGACGGATTTGGTCAAATGATGTTGAAGAAAATACAACTTCTAGTTTGCTAAAAACAATGTCTCACAAGCTCTATAATGAAGCCCTTGCACTTTGATGCAATGAAATTAAATGGTTGTCGTATATGATCCTCTGTGGCATGATACAAGTAGAGGTTACGAGGATCATCGAAGACTTTACGATGGGCATGTGGCAGTTTTGTCTCTACCATGGCTAGAAATATATGAAATCAAAATTAGAAAAACAAACTTAAGCGTTAATGCATGAAAATATCATAATTATTACTAGTGAATATCAAAATGTGATGTGACATCAAATATAAAGATAAAAGATCTAAATTGATGTAAGTAATTTAAAATGACAAGCCTAAAGTGATGGCACCCTCCCTACAATGCAATGCAGAGGTCTACACAGTCAGGGACCAAGATGTTTATTTGCCTCCCTACAATGTAACACAATGGTCTGCACAACCAAGGATAAGACAAACATACACACACTTATTTGGACTCTGAAGTAAATTATGTAACCTTGTTCAAAACGATCAATTACAGAGTTGGTGAGAAATAAAATATGTGCACAATTGGCACATTTGTCAATTGTACACATCTATCATATTTGAAAACAAATACAAACCTTCTTATAGTGAAAAGTGGTTATGCAACACTTTAAGCAGGTTTCTATGTGTGTGTGTTTAAATATAACAAAAGTGTGAAGTGTGTGTATCTTTTATTTCTCATCAAGATTGTAATGGTTTTTTTGGACAAGTGATCAATTACTTCATTGCAAGTGTGTATTAATCCTTAAGCTCTCTTTGCAATGTGACACAATGGTCTACACACTTAAAGACAAAGAGCGCTTGTTTATATCTACACCCTCCCTATAGTGTGATACGATGGTCTACACAGCCAGGAACAAGGAGACAATACACACTTATCCAAACTCTGCAGTAAAGCCACTTGCTTAAAATGATTGTTAGGAGCGGCTAACACATGCTACACCGATTATGCACCAAGCAAAGGATGTGCTATTGATGTGAACAATATTTCCTATTCACATTGTATAAGGTTTGGGCTCAATAAGAGTTCCAATTTGTATAAGCTATGGTGGTGGGTTCAATTTAACCACACCCTATAGTGGCTTGGAGTCCAAGACTTTATAAGAAGATATTTTATACAAAGAGGATTCATTCTTGAGTAGTCACTCTTGAGAGCTCAGTCTTGAGTGCTCAATCTATAGATGGCTTAGCCTTGAGCTTAGTGCCCATGCTTAGAAGGCTAGTGTTACTCTTTTGTGATTAGAGAGGCTCTTTCTTGATTAATCTAACATCTACTTTGCTCACTACTATTATTTCTTCTACATTACATTCATGTCATGAAGTAGTTTTACCCTCTCATTATTTTAGATTTGGGTATGGTAATGACTTCTTGCTTTGATGAATGACTCCTAACATTCTATGAGTACTCAATTTGTGATATTTAGCATCTCTAATTAGGTTGATTAGTGAAGTGTGTATGCACTCTTGATCTTGTGATTCGAGTATGTGCCCTATTGTGTGCTCATAAGTGGGTAGGTTTAATGAGATTCAAATACCATTCACCCTTGTGTGTGGAGCTTTTGATCAAGTACGTTGGTTGGCATGTGGTGATTGGGGAGGCCAACACCAATGCATAGTGATTAGAGTTATCGATTCATGGATAATCTCTGTTTGCATTGGAGAAGAATTCTCTTGAATCCTCTTATTTATTGTGTCCGATGACGCTCTCACACTTCATTGTGAGATGCTTCCATGTCCTAGCCGGGTGATGCTCCCTCCGGATTGATGATTTTGTCGGAGTTGGCTAACTACCTCCTTACATTTGGCACCATTGTGGGGAGCGGTTGCCTAAGCTAGAGGAGTAGAAGATGCTTTGTTAAGAGCAATTTTCATCACAGCTACTTTCTTCTAATAATTATGTAGGATTTGGAGAGTGTGTAGCTCAATGTGGTTTAATTGGATATGTGTATGGAATGATTTTGAGTTAATTCAGCTTAAAAGCCTTGATTATTGAAGAGAGTTTTTTGCATTTCATGGTAAACCCTCTCACTCTCTTCTGACATGCATGCCAAATGCACTAGAGATGTGCATTGATGATTGATCTAGAGCTCTTTTGCATCAAGAAATAACTCTCGTTTCCATATGGGTGTCTCCTTTTGAGAGATTACGTGAGACATGCATGCTTGGGTGAAACACTTGATGCACCAAAATTGGATTTGAATGTACAATTTAGTGTTTGATTTGAATACAAAAAATCACTCATAGCACTAATTGTTGCGCTTGTTTGGATGACTATGAGATAGCATAACGAATTTTGGGGTTGTGAATGGTCATAGTTTACTTTTGAATGTAGATTTTCTTCAGATTACTAACAAATGAGGTTTTGTGAAAGGGATGATTGGCAAAGGAGGTGGAGGATCCAATTGCCTATTAAGGGGCACAAAATTGAGTTGAATTGCAGATTTTGGCTCTCCAAGATCCATGACATTTTTCTTTGATTGTCTGAGAACTCCTATGCATAAAACTTTAATTGCACGCCATTTTCTACCTTATGCATTGGGCTAGTGCCACCTCGATTGAAAAAATTGGGTGATTCTTCTCGGTGATATGCATTGTGATATCTAATTGAGAGTTACATTGATACATTCATGATTGGTCAAGAGTGTGCGTTAAAACTTGAGCTTGGCACAAATGTGCATTTTAGTGCTTGACTTGAATGTCAAAATGCTTTCATGGCACTAAGCATTGGGGTTTTCTTGAATGACCGTGGGATAGCATTAAACTTTGAGTTTGTGATCATGAATTCTTTCAGTGCTTGTGTTGAATTACAATATAAATGCATAGCACTAATGATCAAGATCTTTTTGAAGGGATGTGACAAGGTTGAGAGTTCATTGCAAATGCGGGAGGCAGAATTGCAATATATTGCAATATTTGTCTACTTAGAGCCAATCCATCTCATTTGATTAAAGTTGTATAATCCCTAGCTCTTAGCTTTGTTTAAAATGCATTTTTTTTCATTTGAGCTAGTGGTAGTCAACTTTTTGAGAGCTTTAATTTGCACAATTTGGCTTTCATGAGAGGCTTCATATGATTAAAAGTTCAATGATTTCTAGCTTGACCTAAATTTTCACATTTCATTTGAGCTAGTCCCGGGGCAGTCACTTATCAAAAGACCCCTATATCACGTGCGTTCAAGAGGTAATTAATAATACCCCAATATACATACTATACTTACACTGTGAGCCTATTTAAAAAAACCCCACCCCCCTCTGTATGTATACATTTTTATACATTATGGTCTTTTAATAATCCTCTCCGGTTAACTCACGTGATATCACACACATTCTAAAAAGTGACCGCCCCGGGGAGCTAGTAGACAATTAACTTTGGATCATGCATGAGAGACTTTCACATTGCAAGCTGTGCTTATTTAGAATCATTTTCTCTCTCATTTTTTATGTGTATTCATACATTTTCTACCATAGAGCATCATGTGTGTAACCAAAGGCACTTTTTTCCCCTAGGGTTTTTTCCCTTTGGTAAATTTGGGTATGCAAGACCCTAGCATTAGGATTTCAATAATGTTTTTTGTGTGATTTTCTTGGATTTTAGTTAATGGCTTTTGGACATTGTGTTTGATAACACTTGGCTTCAAGAAGCTTGGGTTGCAATAAAAGAATCAAGAGGCCTGGATAAGAGTTGATGCTTTGCTCAAGAATGCTCAAAAGAGCACAAATAGGTGAAATACTTTCATGCTATGCTCTTTGTTTACCTCTACATGCTTGGATTAAGTAATTATGCTTCTAGCTATGGTTCTTTTCATTTCCAAAGCTAGGCATACACTAAAGTTCCAACACCTAACTTTATGAAAATTAAAATCATTAGAAATTTGTCTTTATGTGTGCTAATCATAGGTAACTGACCTTGACCTTAGGTTAATGTAGGATCATTGCTTGTTATTAGTCCTAGACTCCTAATGATTGCCTTAATATTCCACTCATTTCTAACATGACCTAGGGCTATGATTAGGCTTTAGTCCCTCAATCCATTTGCCATAAGCATCTCATTATGGAAGCAATAACTAAGTGCTAAAAAATGAACAAATGAATTGCAAAAAAGTGTTAAGAAAGATTAACAAAATTGATACTAGACAAATGAAAAATGAAATCTTTATGCTATGGTTGTCTATGTTAGTCCTAGTGCCTTATTGACACTTGGCTCGCAAGGGGAACCACCTTGGCTTGATTGGTCAAGGCCCTAAATCGATGCCCTGGGCTGATAGGGATTAGCCGTTGCCTTGGTAGGCTAGTAGACTTTTGGATCACTTTCTTGAGGGTTAAAGGAGCCGAAAGTCATAGTCGACTTACCTTGGGGTGGTCTCCTTGTGATGTGCTTTACTTTTTTCTATGAAATTCTAGAACAAAAATATTTCATGAGCTTTAAAAAGCGAAGTGACAGTGTACTAATGGATTTTGAGCTTCTTTGTGACCCACAGACATGCTTAGACTTGGATGTTGTATTAACAATGATCATAGGGTTTTTAAGTTATAGGTTTTTGAAATAGCATTAGACTAGGGTCATAATTGATTGCTTATCTTACATGCATAAATTTGAAATTTTAAGTGGTTTAATCTTCATAATAGTTTAGTTTTTTCTTTTGCTTTATGTGGTTTAGCTTTTGGCTATGATTGGACCCATCTTTTGGAAGAAAAATTCACTTTGCATGATTGATCATTGCACTTCACGCTCTATTTTTATTTGTTGGCCCTTGAAACTTATGACTTGCTTTATGTTTTGGCAGATCAACATTCCTCCAAGGACGTAGTTTCCACCATGTCAATGTGCTTTGCTTCAGTGGCACACGAGGACGTGCGCCAAATTAGGAGAGGGGAATGTAAGCAGTGGGGTCCTAATCTTATGATACATCTTGGAAGTTCATAGCCCCGGATTCCGCATAAAAGAAAAGTGAAAAAAGATCTAATGGTTTTTTTATAGAAAATTTACATTCAATTTTGTGTTACGGAGGTTCAAAAGACCTTTTAAGCATCTCCTTCTCTTGAAAAAGCATGTGTTGTTGGAATCTTCCAACACTCCCCCCTCCTACTTCATGTCATCCCTGACATGATTCAAGGTCTGGTAGTAAGGAATCTCTCTCTTTGTCTCCATGTGAGGAAAGTAAAGGTTGGCAATTGTTCTAGCTTTTGTTTTTGGCTCCACTTCTTGGGCATTCCTTCTGTGTTGTTCTGCACAGCTCCTTATTCCAATGTCATTTAAATGACCGTTCTTCATACATGAGTTGGGCTTCTATTGTTGAGGCAAGTTTGCATCTTGTTGCGCATTTCCTTTGTGTGGCCACTCTTGGGTGTGAAGATGGTTTTTGATGTGTCTGTATTTGTGGGAACTCAACTTCTTTGTGTTGTCGTTATGACGGCTCTTGCTCGTGGTTCCACTATGATGTGAGTCTTCTACAATATTTTACCAACTTTGAAGCACTTTGTGAGCTTCTTATGATTGTTTTTAAGAACTCTCTTGCTGAATTTTTCATTGCTTGGCACTTGTTTTTATATGCCTTTCTTTGACTCGCCATTGTTGTTGAAGCTGTGTTGTTGTCCTTGAAGAGAAGAGTTGCTCTTGATAAGCATGTGAAGACCTACATTTGTTGCTGTGATTCCTTGATGATTGATATGGATAGTGATTTTCTTATTGCTAATGTAGAAGGAATATATACAAGAGAATGAGGATGATGATGAGTGTTTCTAGATTAGGGTCTAAAACCTGGATGACTAAAGGGAAAAAACTCGGTGAGAAAAAAGTGCCTTTGGTATACGCTCTTATTGGAGTTGAGCATTTGGACTTGAAGGACCTGTTCATGCAAGGTGAGTGCTTGGGAGAAACAAAGGAAGGGTGCCTAATGCAAGTGTCAATTATGGGACACTCTATATTCATACGAGAAATTTGTCAAAGAAAAGCATAAAGTGTGAAAGATGGAGTTGATGGATGCTTCAAGGAACAAATGTAGCACGTGACATCAAAGGAAGTTTCAATAGCTTCCACGTTCCAAGAAGGGTTTTCATTGTAGAAGCTTCTCCCCTCATACCTCACTGTGCCTAGTGCGTGAGCGTCTTTTGGACTTCCTCCTTCACTTCACCAGATTTAAAATACATAGACTTTGACTCGTATGCTCACCTATACCAGCATGAGCAACACAACATAAATATGCTCAACTCTTCCAACTTGAGCAGTACCTAGAATATCTAAGATGCTTAGACCATAAAAAAAAATTCTTGAAGCTTTAGGACTTATGCCTTGCTCATTTAGAGGCTTAGCTTCCTAACTCTAACTCTTATGCCATTTTTAATGATGACTTGGACGTACCTATTCAAGCTCGAAAACCCAATTCCATAGTTTCTTGAGATTTAGGCCTTTTTTATTGCATTGGTCATTGGATGCCACCATTTTGTCCAATAAGTTGGCATCTTGTAGTCCTCTTGATTTTTTTGCCGTATGTTGATCTCGCTTTGTGCAACACGCTCTACGGTTGTAGTAGGGTTTGATGAAGTCTTTGCTTTATCTCCCATGAGAAGCGGTTGTAGATGTGTGTGGCTTCTCTATGATAGAGTTTCCGATAGCAATTTTGGAACCCACCTTGTCTTTATTCCCTATGTGACCGTCTTTTTCATTTGCCCTTCTACTTTGACTTGATGGACACTACGCTTGGGTATGCATATCTGGATATTACCGTTGCAAAAGCCTTGCTTTTGTAGTAGAGAACAAGGTCTCCATCTGGAGGTTATAGCACCCTCAATTGTGACTGGATTTTATTGGATCTTCATTGTGACTGCTTTCTTTTGTGTTGAGTCATGTACAACATGACTGAGTTTCCTTGTTCCAGGTTGAGCTACTACTTTTGGTAACCATATTTGTGTGTTACCTTTATAAAATCCTTGTGTTTTGAGTAGCTTAATTGGAATCATCCGCTCTTCCACATTTCTTTGTCGGGTAGCTTGGTTGAATCTGACTTTGGTACCCAAACTTGTCGCATTTGTTGTTCCTTTGAAGGTCTTTTCTTTTGCCTGTTGCGGTTTTTCTTTCTCTTGCTTGAGGTATTTTTCTTTTGTTGATAGTGAGTGGCATAAAATGGTAACCATCTTTTTGCAACATTTGTCAGCCTACTCAACGTCCTCTTCCTCATATGTGTATATATTTTTCTACGCTATTAAGTTATCTAGAGTAAATTCCCCCTCTTCGTTTAACCTTTGTGGCGACACATACATTATACTCTTCCCAAAAATATCACCTTAGTCATATATTTATATTGCCACCCTTTTCTTTTTTGCTTTGTAAATAGAATAAGCATACAATAACCAACTATATACCCCCAAACTTTCTTACCTCTTGTGAATTAGTAGTAGAAAAATAATATATCCATCTTCCACCCCATATAGATAAATTCCCATGGAAATCAACTCTCCACTTGTCTTTACCAAAGATTATGGTCCCTCTCTACAAGTCTTCTATGCCCCCTACATAGGTGGCCCACTATCTCTTAAGAATATACATATAGTTTCTCTCCTTTCAAAAAGACTCCAATTGTATATTCTTTTCACAATAAAATAATATTGGGCCCTCCTCTATTTGTTTAAGCATCATAGCCTTTTGAAAAAGCATGATTCCCCTTGGATGCATACAAGCAAAGGGCCCATACAAGAAGACTTGGAAGCAAAAGGTTCCCTAACCTAGTGTGGACCTTCCAAACTGAATTCCTTGGTGCATGGGCGTGAATAATAGTCCAAATTCATATCAAACATGTTGAGAAGGTCAATTTTGCCTTTTGAAGCATGTCATTCCGAGCTACAGGTAAAAAGTTATGGTCAAAATAGTGTAAATCTGTCAGATTCGCAGCAAAAGGGAACTGTAAATCAAGTAAATCAAGAGGGTGAGATCTTATTTTTCCCCTACTCATATTCTAGAAGAGCAATGAGTGTTCAAGGTCACTTGCATGTGATGGGACCAACCTAAAGATGCTTTCTAAATGCCAAGACAGACAAGTTGAGATACCCCGCAGGAGCCACCCGTAGGGCCTCATGGTGGGGCCCACCTACATTATCCATTCATATAATCATTGCAACTCAGTTTAGGTTTCAATCTGTCATAAGGAGGATATTTGGATCCACTCGCCTCAATGAAATCAAAGCTTCAATTAATCCATTTATTCTACCTATGATAAAGTACGAATTAACAATGGATGTGTACATCTTCAATTTAATGTAATCAGATTTATAGTGTCAACAATCTTGTGCGGCCCGTAAGAGAAAAGTTTCTTCAAAAAAAAGAAATTTCAAAAAGTTTAAACAAAATGTCAAGTTCTTTTCCCACGTTCTATGCAAGAAGTGGGGAAGATGCGCAAGAGTTTCTTGACAACTTGGAGATGGCACATATCATATCCGGGAGAGATGAAGAGGAAGTAAAGCTACGAGCCTTCCCGTTGGTTCTAAAAGCAGAAGCTAAAGCATGGTATGAGACCTTGCAACCCCAAATCAAGTCCAATTGGGAGAGACTGCAAGCAAGCTTCCTCTCCAAGTTCGGGCAAGGTGATACTTCTGAAGGACTATGGAAATGTCTTTTTGGACATAAGCAGGTATCACTTGAAGACTATCCCTCTTATGAAGCAACCTTTGTCAATCTATGGGGTAGGTGGGACGCTACATTAGAAAATCATGGTGGTGCACCTAACTTTCTAAAAAAAGAGAGATTCATGGTTGGCTTGTATCCACTTTTAAAGGCTAAAGTAGAGCTAAAATTCCCATCCACCTTCGAAGAAGCACGTGAGGTAGCCATCATCAAGTTTAGAAAACTACACTTCCAAGCACATAGAGCAAGGGGTTTGAATGAAGTGAGTGAGAGGGAGTCTTCACAAACCATGGAAGCACCAATTAGGGCCCCTCTTGCACAATCTTCACAAATAGGAGATAACTCTCAACAAGAGGTTTTACAAAGGCTAACTCAACAGCTTGAGAACCTCACTCTGAATCTAATGATAGCCGTTTTTTTGGCTCTTTGTAATTGCCATAGTGAGTTATCTCACCCTATCAAATCACTCAAACACTGTGGTTACCCTCACCCTTTCACTGTATATAGGTGCGTGTGAGTTAGGGGACTTTTTTCATATCTCCTTACTAAAATTAAAAAAACCCTCAATTAGCTAGTCATTGGGCTAGTTGAGCCAATATATATATATATCTATATATATATACATATATAAGTATATTATGACCCATGCGTGTGTAAATATTTCTTTGTATATAGGGCCTAAATAAAAGATTTTTTCATAATTATTTTGGTATTTATTTAAATATTTCTACCTAGGTGTGTGTTATTTATGCTCTGTACATTGCCTCACCATTACCACATTTTTTCTTACCATTTTTCATACTCTTTATTACATATAGAAATATTTTCATGTAAGCTTCTCTTATATTTGGTGTAACTCCACCCCAACAAAAATCCAAAACAACTAGTTTTATTTATGTGTATATTTTTTTCACTATTGTGATTTTTTCCTTCCTACATCTATTTTGTTTTTTTCTAAAAAATTAGAACACCAAAAATATTTATCTTTTTATGATAGCCTCATAATGAGAGAGATTTCTTTTGACCCCTTTATTTTTTTTCCACTTATATTTGACATGTACATATTTTTTAGACCCCTCAATATTTGATTTTCTTAGTTGTACTATTCACTTATATCAAGATCTCAACAATATCTTCAATTATAGACCTACCAAATAAGGTCAAGGGTAGGTGGCATGCATACATGCACTATGGAGGGCTCACTCTTGGAGGTATTCAAAAGAATCATCCAAAGAAGGACCCCACAAAGGACCTTGTGCAGTGGAAAAAAACGGTCGGTTTTGCTGAATTTTTAAAGTTCACTTGCTCTCTGAATTTGAAAAGGTGATACAAACAAAAGTAATAGCTCGTGGGCTGAACTTTTGCCTCAAATTTTTTCATATTTTTTTGAGCTACAAGCTGTGAGCTATGATTTTATTAGTGGACCCCAGTTTTCCGATGCTATGCAGCCACACTCTCTCTTCCACTTTATCATTTTCCTCTTTCACACGCACTTCTCCACTCATCATCCCCACCTCTCTCACCACTCCTCTCTGCACTCTACTCACCTTCTCCTCAACCTTGAAGAATAAGAGAAACCATGGTGAACTCATACCTCCCACACACAATTCCATTCCAAAATTGACCACCTAGTCTCATTTTTCCTCCTCCAAATTACCCATATCTATCAAAAAAACCACAAAATTCAGCCTCTTCTCTTAAAAGACAACATCATGGTGGTTGATTACTCAGCTTCAATTACCTTGTCTCTCAAGGAAGGTCAAGAGTGGAGAAAAAATGTATCGTCAAAGCTAGTGGACCGTCAACAAGCGTCAAGATCGGCCCTACTCAAAACACTTGGAGCATCAACCTTGTAAGAAATCCATCTTTTCTTACCTCTTAAGAGTTTTTCTTCCTTATTTGTATCCTACATGGATACTCCCATTGTAAATATCCAATTCCATTTGTAAATTAATACTAACTCTACTAACACTAACCCACTATGAAAAGTCCTATCACCTCCATTTCTCTCCTCTCTCTTTCCCCACCAACTTCTTGATAATTCCAAGCAAAAGAAATTAGATAAATTGCTGAAAATCTAACCCAACCATGGTTAGAGGAGTAACCCTAGCCTTCAAAATTGCTATAAAAGGAGGGTGTAGCTAGCACAAAAAGGGGGGGAGAAGAAAGAGCACTATGCTATAGCTTGAGAAGCCAAGCTCAACCTCTTGAGAAGGAGCTCTTGAGTGGAATCTCATTGGCATTAGGCATATGTATGTGTTGTATTAGGGGTGATTAGCAAGGGAACTCTATGCCATTGTAAGAGAGAGTGATCATTAAATTGAGAGTAGGAAATCTATCATTTCTCCTACTAGAGTAAGCCCAACATTTGCTAAATCAAGGAGGGTGAATTTGGACTAAGCATGGATACCTTGTCTCCCTTCCAACGTGAAGTCATGGACAATAATGATGTGTAAGTGTCTTGGTGTTTTATTTAAGTTCTTGATAGCTTGTCTCCGGGTATTGTTATCAATTTAGCCATATATCCCACGTGCTGTAAGAGGGCGACAGGGTGGAGAGGACTCCCCTAGCCTTAAGACAGTGATTGGGGTGGCTTTTTTTCTTGTGATGTGTTGTGGTGTAATTTACTCAGGCTATGTTGAACAAATACTAATCTCACTTTGATTGGTCATGACAGATTTGTAAGAAGGCATTAGTGCAACAAGCACCCCCTTCCCCCTTCTCTCTCTTTCTTACATATATATATTTATGTTTGCTTGATCATTAACGATACACTTCAAAGCAGCCCGAGCACCATCTCTCTCTCTCTCTCTCTCTCTCTCTCTCTCTCTCTCTCTCTCTCTCTCTCTCTCTCTCTCTCGTGTTTTAGTGTGTGAGAGTGTTCCATTGGTGTTAGGGTTAGTGTAAATTCTTTGCTTGTTTGTGGGTTGCTCTAACGATTCTCCTCTTTTGCGTCCTAGTTCGCTCTTAAACTAGGTGGTGCCCCTTGTGTAGTTGGGATTTGGCTGTGGGTTTGTTGTTTTGGTTTGTGTTGTGTTGTGCCCCAGCCCCATTGAGCAGCACGGGAGCCTTGAAGGATGTCTAGAGGTTGCTCTTCTTGTTGCCCGCCCCGGACTGCTTCAAATTGGTGCCCCCACGGAGGACGGCTTGTGTATTTTTGTGTAGAATCAACCTTTAGCATAGTCAAGTAGTTTGCATGAATCACGAAAATTTGTATGATCCCTTCATTCCCATTGCAAGGCAAAAGGTACACATAATTGTTAGTACTAAGTTGCAATTTCAACGTGTCATTCGTAGAAATTTAGGTCCTCTTAGGTTGGTCGAGATAAACGCTTCAGTAAATCCTTTTATTTTGCCTCTCATTAGGTACGACCTTAGTTTGGACGTCTATATTTTTGTTTTGTTTTAAGCATTAGGTCATGCATAGACCATGGATAATGGACCAGGAATAGAGGTTTTCCCCTTCCATTTCACTCCACACATTAGAATAAACATTGCAATTAGTAGGAAAATCCATTTTCAACAACGTATGGTGTTCATGTTTGGTGCCCAAAGAGTAGGAGAAATTCTCGCATCACCAAACCCTGTCATCCTACCTCTTATTGATTATCATAGGTCGTTTGATGTGAATATCTTTATTTTGTTGTAGAATAGATTGCAAGCTAGAAAACATTATTGTGTAAATCTTTTTAAGAAAGAAAAACAAAAACGGGTGTCACTTTGAAATCAATTCAATGGAAAGCCAACGCCAAATGTCTGGGTATCCTCTTTTCTTTGGAGAGCCTGGAGAGGATGCAGAATTATTTTTAGCGAATTTCAAGATGTCTTGCCGTATCAAGAGGATAATAACCGATCAAGAACGTGTAGAAATGTTTGAGGTGGTCCTTAGGAAAGATGCTAGCACTTGGTTTGACTCTTTGCCTGAGGAAGTTAAGGGGAATTACACAGAAGTTTTGAATCGTTTCAAGAAATACTTCTTTGATCCCCAAAACACTCAAAAATTATGGCAAGACATTGTTTCTCATAAGCAAAAATACTTAGATGACTACTACTTGTACAAGCAAGAGTTTCTACATCTTTGGGCTCTATGGATACGAAATGTTGCTAACCCTGGTGATGGTGCAGAATTTCTAAAGAAGGAGAGGTTCATAGCCGGACTCTTTCCTGACCTTAAGGTAAAAGTTGAGGCGGGTGCACCTGCTACCTTTGATGCAGCTGAAACTAGGGCTGCTGAGAAATATAGGAAACTCAAGTGCTTAAGGGGAGAGGTTCCAATAGAAGGTCTTAGACCCAAAGGTAAGTCACAAGCATCAACATCGAGGGAGCTTCCTGAGGTAACGGCGGAAGTAATTGAGAAGTTAAACGAATCTTTAAGCAGCCTGTCAATTCACCTTGCACAAGCTGTAGGTCCAAAGGGACAAGCAAAGAAGTCAGAAGAGAGAGAGCCACGAACTAGGAGAGTCTTGCAATGTTGGAATTGCGGAGAGTCTGGACATGGGATGTATAATTGTCCTTGGCCCCGTGGAGAGCCAGGGAGACCTAACTTGAATTACCAAGTGATGAATGCAGGTGAAGGAACTGGTCAACAACCAAGGCTTCTACAAAGACCAAATGGACCAAGACCACCTCCACAAGGGGTAGAAGGAGTTCCACCTTTGCCAGATCCAAATGTGCATGTGGTAGAGGTGACAAACTCAAATGAGGTTGACATGGAAGCAAATGGCATTAAGCATGGCCGAGGAAAAGGTAAAGAGAAAGAGGGTGTCCCATCACAGAGTGACCATGGACAAGGCAAGAAGGCAAAGGAGACCAAGGAAGCTAAGAGGACTCGACGTCGTATCAATCTCCAAGACTTCCCTCTTGGACATGGTATGGCTCCATACAACCTGTTGGAAGACATGCGAGGTAAGGGTCCTGATATCTCATGGCCTCAGTTTCTTGCATTATGCCCACAAGTTAGGAGGGATTTAACAAAGGCAGTTAGCACTAGGAGAAAGGTAAAAGAGAGTTTTCTTGTTGTAAAAATTGCACATGCTGAAATGAACGAGGATATTACACTTATGCTAGATTGTTACATAAAAGGAAGATTGGTTAGGAAAGGTCTAGTGGATGGGGGTGCACAAATTTGCATCATGACAGAAGGGCTCATGCAAAGACTAGGCATGCACATCCATGAGACACCTAAAATCAAAGTGAAAATGGCAAACAATAGCAAGGCTAGGTGCGTAGGCATTTGTAAAAATGTTTTTGTGGAGGCCTTTGGCATTAAGAAGGCAGTGGATTTCTATGTCATGTCTACCAAGGGAAATGGTTACCCATTTATCCTAGGAAGACCATGGCTAATGAAAATGCGAGCTTTGCAGGATTGGGAGAGTGGAAAGCTAATTTGCAAGAATGACAATCACAAGAAGGTTGTCTTTGACATGAAGGAGCAATGCCAAGAGGAGCTCCATGAAGAATCATCTCAAAGTGAAACGGAAGAAGGTTGGACCGATAGCACTTCAGAAGAAGAAAGTAGCGGCAGCATTACTGAAGAGGAGTCTTCCATCGAAGTCATGGGGTAAGGTTTAAGCCAAGCAACCAAGAGACCTCTTGTCAAGGCTTGGAGGAGGTAGGTCCTCAAGAGAACGAAGGTGTTCAAGATGAAGGGATGCTGGAAGGTATGCTATCAACAACACTTACAAAGGATAAAAGAGAGGAGTTCAAATGTGTGCTAAGGAAGTTTCCTAGGCTTTTTTCTAAAGACTACACCGACGTGCGTGAGGTAGATGTTGTTCAACACAAGATTGAGCTAAAGCCTGAGGCCACACCTAAAGCTCAGAAGCTACGAAGGCTAGGAGTTATAAAGGAACAGGATCTACTTAAGGAGGTAAGAAAGCTTCTAGCAGCAGGTTTCATTTATCCAGTGGAGAATTCAAAGTGGGTCTCTCCTGTTGTTGTCACTCCTAAGAAAAATGGCAAGTGGAGGGTGTGTGTGGATTACCGTCCCCTCAATGAGGCAACAAAGAGAGATCACTTTCCCCTCCCATTCAAGGATGAGATACTAAATGAGGTAGCTGGTCATGAGAAGTACACTGTGTGCGATGGTTACTCAGGTTACTTTCAAATAGGGATTGCATTGGAGGATCAATTGAAAACAACCTTTATCACTCCTTGGGGTTGTTATGCTTTTAGAGTCATGCCATTTGGTCTGACAAATGCTCCTGCAACATCCAACGTTTCATGAATATGGTGTTTCAAGCATTCTTTGGAAAGTCAATTAGGGTGTTCATTGATGATTTCTGTATTTATAGCTCAAAATCATTGCATCTACAAAGGGTAGAAGAAGGTTTAAAGAAGCTCTACGACATGGGAGGTCAACTCAACCCCGACAAGTGCCATATAGGTGAGGATGAAGTAATCTTGCTTGGTCATAAAGTTTCTTACAAAGGCATTGAAGTGGATCCTTCAAAGGCAAAGGCTCTTATTGAGCTACCATCACCCAAGAGTCTTAAGGAGGTCATCTCATTCATTCAAAAGGTGAATTATATGTCACGCTTCATTCACTTAGCCTCAGAGTTTACTTCACCTTTGCAAAAGTTGACACAACAAGTAGAATTTGCATGGTCTGATGAGCTTGAAGAGTACTTTTGTAACATTAAAGCCATTTTGTCAGAGCTACCAACACTCATGCCTCCCTGTTGGGAGTACACATTCTTTGTTAGCTCTAGTGCTGGGAAGAAACAATTGGTGCAGTTTTGTTACAACAAGATCCCTATAGTACTAGGATGCGGTCCATCTACTTTGCTAGTAGGGTCATGAATGCTTTAGAGAGAGGCTACACGGAGGCAGAACTCATGATGCTTTCTCTCATGTTTGCGATAAGGAAGTTTAGATCCTACTTGCTCCAAAACCTTTTGTAATCCTCACCGCAGAGAATTTGTTCCCTTGGGTGTCATCTCAAATGAATCTTAGTACTAGGATCTCAAAGTGGATATGGAGTTGCAAGAGTTTCAATACTCTTTCAAGGTAGAAGATAGTGTGCGTGCACAATTGGCAGGGATTCTCACTTATAGGGTGCATGAAAAGGAGATTAAGGTGCCTGAAGTAAAGACCCTACCATTGCCACCACCAAAAAGTATTCCTAATGCTTTTACCTTGTTCTTTGATGGAGCTTTTCGTCGAACCACAGGACAAGCAGGGGGAGGGCTAGTGTTGCTCAACCCAAGTGAAGAGGTGGTCATGAAAGAGAAGGTCAATCTACCAGGTTCAACTAGCAACAATGAAGTAGAATATGACACACTATTTCATGGTTTAAAAATATGCATTGGCCATGGTATAAAACGTCTCATGGTAAAGGGAGATGCACTTCTCATTGTTAAACAGATTTTAGGCATTTGGACATGCAAGAATGAAAGCTTAAGGACAAAAGTTCATGCCATTCGTAGGATGTTTAATCAGTTTGAAGAAGTGCAACTATATCATATTCCGAGGAAACAAAATGAAGATGCCGATTTACTTGCACAACAAGCAGTTACGTGTGTTGAGAGAGAAGTGCAGGTCATCATGGTGGCGGCTGTTGTGAAGCAACCGAGGTACCAGGGATTGGAGTCATTGACTCCCATCATTGGCTACATTTTGGAGGGTGAGTTTCCACCAGACTTCACAAAAGCTCAGAAGAGGAGACTCATGAAGAAGGCAAGCATGTATCTCTTCCTAGAAGGCTCCCTCTATCAAAGAGGGAAGGATAAAGTGTGCAGAAGAGTACCAACTATCGCAGAAATTCCAGCCATTCTAAAAGGTTTGCATGAAGAGGCATGTGGTGGTCATTTTTCCCAAGAATTAACTGTGAAGAAGATTTTGCTTGCGGGGTATGTTTGGCCAAGTCTGCATGTGGATGTCCAACATTGGTGTAAAAGTTGTCACAATTGTCAGGTAAATGGGAATAGAAGATTGATTTATGGTCCAAGGCAAATCGTGCTTGCAAATGGACCCTTTGAAAAGTGGGGCATTGATGCTATGGGTCCTTTGCCTAGGACAAAAAATCGTAAACTCTACATTCTAGTGGCTGTAGACTATATGACTAGGTGGGTGGAAGCACAAAGTGTGGCAAAGGTAAATGAGAGGACAGTTAGCAAGTTTGTGTACACTCACATTTGTTGTAGATTTGGCACACCTTTGGAGATTGTTTCTGATAATGGTCCAGGGTTTAGGAAGGGCTTGCTCACAGAAGTTTGTGAAGAACTTCGCATTCTACATCATCACAGTACACCCTACTATCCCCAATCAAATGGTTTGGTAGAAAAAGCTAATGGTGTCATTGCAGGCATCATTAGAAAGATGGTGAAAAACAAGACAAAGTTGTGGGATGACTTCTTGGATGGTGCCTTGTGGGTGTATCGAACCACATATAGGGAAGCCACGGAGTTCACACCATTTCACTTGGTCTATGGTCAAGAGGCTTTACAGCCAATTGAAGTAAACATTCCAACAATGCGACTTCATGGCAAAGGAGCACAAGATGATCAAGAGGTATGGATGGATCGACTTCTTACGTTAGTGGAGCTTGAGTGGAAAAGAGAAGCAACATATGAGTGCTACAAGAGGAAAGCCACACAGACAAAGGAGAAGCTTGACAAGAAACTAAAGGACAAAGGCATCAATGAAG
The DNA here is from genome assembly GCF_014529385.1 of Adiantum capillus-veneris. Taxonomy (NCBI): domain Eukaryota; kingdom Viridiplantae; phylum Streptophyta; class Polypodiopsida; order Polypodiales; family Pteridaceae; genus Adiantum; species Adiantum capillus-veneris. The sequence continues at coordinate 16,828 of NW_028221405.1, read as the reverse complement.
GAGATTTTGTGCTAAGGTATGACAATCGACTTAACAATCGTTTTGATGCCAAATTTGAAAATAGATGGCAGGGCCATACATAGTTAAGAAGGCTTTCAATTCAAGTTACTATCAACTTATGGACTTGAATGGGAAAGAGCACTCCAGGAAGGTAAACGGGTATCGCTTGAAGCCTTATTTGAGTCGAATTCTACCAAAGGATCTACCAAAAGATCTGTCAAAGGGCAGCTGTCTCATGTAAGTATTGTTACATGAAGTCCAATAAGTAACCAATGTAACTCTAGTCAAAATGCCGAGGGCCAAACAATGAAGATCTTGTAAGGACTTTGAAGCATTCTCTTTGGAAAAGATGCTCTATGATGGTACATGAATATACCATCATCCTGGGGGAGGGCTAATGATAGCCGTTTTTTCGGCTCTTTGTAATTGCCATAGTGAGTTATCTCACCCTATCAAATCACTCAAACACTGTGGTTACCCTCACCCTTTCACTGTATATAGGTGCGTGTGAGTTAGGGGACTTTTCCCATATCTCCTTACTAAAATAAAAAAAACCCTCAATTAGCTAGTCATTGGGCTAGTTGAGCCAAAATAGATATATATATATATATATATATATATATATATATATAAGTATATTATGACCCATGCGTGTGTAAATATTTCTTTGTATATAGGGCCTAAATAAAAGATTTTTTCATAATTATTTTGGTATTTATTTAAATATTTCTACCTAGGTGTGTGGTTATTTATGCTCTGTACATTGCCTCACCATTACCACCTTTCTTACCTTGTAATTTATAGTTTATAATGATATTTCTTATTAATATTTTGTCATAAAAAACAAAAAAAACTATTCTTAAAATGGTATATTTGCTTCACTATGTGGTCTATTGAAGGCGCCTTACTCTACCTTTTTCTAAGAGCACCACACATATGTAGCCTTAGCAACTGCACGATTGGGTTTGGGGCCCTTTAGGACGGGTATTATGTTTTTAGACCCTCAATTACCCTGTGCATAGAAATGGTATGTGAAAGAAGTTGGATGTTCGAGGCTATTGAGAGGAGGGGTTTTCTGGCCTAGGGGATGGACACTCCTTGGATGGGGCTTCGAATGTCTCTCTCCTCCTTGGTAGCAAGAGTCCGTTTTGCATCTTGAAATCCATTTTTTGGATTGGTTTGGCGGCTACCTGCCTCTTCTTTGAGGGGAAATCGCTCGCCTGGATGTGGTTCGGACTTGTAGTGGTTGGATCTACTGTTTGGTGCTACTTCGGCAACTATCATAATTGGTTTGGTGTGATGATGGGTACTCATGTTTCGGTCTGGGTGTGTTGTTGTGTAAGACTTCAAGTGGTTGTGAGGAAGGCGGTGGGCACATGGAAGAGCCTACACTCCCAGCTTGGTGGCACATGGGAGATGCCTTCCAGCTTGGTGGCTCTCGTCAATTGGGGGCACATGGAGATGCTGCTTCCAGCTTGGTGGCTCTCGTCAAATGCTCATTGTTTGTTTGGACCTTTTTGGTGGATGGTCTTGAGCGGCCGGTGATGGAGCTTCGGGCTCCCCTTGTGTGCGATTTGCAGTCTGATGACGTATTTTTGGTGCTCTTGTATGGATGGGGTCCCGCCTGGTGGCATTGGGTCGGTTCTCAAATGGCAGCCATTTATAGGGTGCTCCTTGTCTTCTCAAGGGTGGCTCCCTATTCAGCCAGTTCTTGATGCAGTTGGTCTTTTTTCTTATCTTGGGGTGGCTCCCTTTATTAGCTGATATGCTTTCAGATTTGTCTATATTGTGTCTATGGTATGTAAGGAGAATCATGGGTCTCATTGTGTCTATGGCATCTGTGGGGAGTCATGGCTCGATTTGAGCATGGCTGGACTTTGTAAATTTTTTGCCTGCGATGAACTGGGAGTCGGGGTGTTTGAGGAAGTACCTTGCGGTAGGAAACGGGCAGTATTCATGGCGTGGAAGGATTTGCGAGGCTAATGGTGGGTTGGGGGGTCAAGGCTTGCCCGGGAGGGGGGGCACATGGCTACCCCCCCTTACATGTGTCTGTGCAAGTTACAGGACCCTTGTTTTTTTTATTGGGAGTGGTTCTCCCTCCCAATGCCCTTGGGAAGTGAGAGAGTATTGCAAAAAAATTTGAGGCAAAATTGTAAGCAAAAGAGTGGAGCAATTATGCACAAAGTTCAGTCTTTATTGTTGAGGCAAGCAAACTTTGGCTTATAGCAAACCAATATGCTCTGGCTTAGCCTCCTCGATCCCTCGAGTCTTCATTAGGGAGAAGAGACAAAAGCCGATTCCCTTGGATATTGTTACAACTTTTGTAGCTCATGCAAGGAAGCTTTTACTGAGGTAAGCAAAATGATAACCTCACACATGCGAAATTGCTCTTGATCCCACTCAAGGTTAGTAGTAGGGGAGTGGGGAGAAGAAGGAATATACTTCTAGAACTTTGAAAATATTTTACATGAATGCCGAAGTGTTATTAAAAGAAACTGAATTATAAAAAGAGGAGGGATAGGGGCATCCTGACCATACAAGTAGCTTGGTCACAACACATACCATTACAAATGAGTGTTACAATGAGCAAGTGTTCTTGGATTAGTAAAAGCCTAGTAGGCAAACACCTAAAATTATTGCCCTGATGCACTTGAATATGTAAGACCACTACTGAGTAGAAGAATCCTCCATTTTTTATTGAGCTTTGTAACAAGTGTAGGATGCAGCTTCTGATTGATTCCTTGCATATGTAAAGATAGCCCTGCAGATCCCCTGTAGAGTTGAAATCATAAGGACCATCTTTCCAATGAAATTGTTGACAAAGCTCCGATTTGGTAAGCCACCTGCCATCTTTTTAGACATCCTTCCAAGTTTTGCAATGTCTTTAGTGTGTATCCCAAACCATATAGAGTCTTGCAGATGCAAATTCCAAGAAAACAAAAAATTCCTAGGAGGGATCCACTTCATCTTTTTGTTGATCCAAGCTCTCCAAAACTGCAACCAAAGCAGAGCCCATTGGGACAAAGTTCGCTTTAGAGGTTAAAATTTTACTAGTCGAAAGTCCTATCAAGGACTTCTAATCCTTTAGGTGGAAGAGATGCATGGATCTCTTGATTGATTAATAAGGCACACAAGTCTATGGAAGATGCAACTCTCATAATCCATTAGGTGGAAGAGGTGCATGGATCTCTTGATTAATAAGGCCCAAAATTCTATGGAAGATGCAACTCTCGTAATTCATTTTGAAGCTAGTTTGGAGGAGAGTGTTTGGATGTTCAAGATCCCAAGCCACCTTTTCTCTTTTTCCATGCAGCAAGTCGCCAAGAAACCTTGGGACATTTGTTAATCTCTTCTGATCCTCCCCATAAGATCTTCTAGCCAACTAAATTTGTATTGGGTTGATAATGTGGGCATCCAACAAGACATAAGTGAAGAAAAGAAGTAATGATTAAGGAAAAAAACTCTCGGAAGAAAATTCTGCCGGGAAAAAAACTGTTGTTTGAAATTTTACACAACCCAATCGATCTCTATCACGTGACTGCCTTTTGCTGCCTTTTCCCTGCGTGGACACCAGTTCTATGGGGTCAGTTCCATGGTTCATGGTAGTGTGCACCTAGGTCCCTTTACCTATTTTCCCCTCTAGGTGTCTATGCTTAGGTTTTATGCATGTGGGTGTGAGATGAGCAGTTTGTTGCCGTGCAGCCTCAAAAGCTACAGTGTGTCTCTCTACAGTTCTATGCACTGCAATTGCTCGATCTGCATTGTTTCCATGCGAAACCATTGACTAGTTGAATGCTCATCAATCTGGTCGATTCATTACTATCGTAAATGTTGTTTTGTTTGCATGGGTTTTGGCTATGAAGTAAATGTTGGTAAGCTCATGGTCTTACTTTTTAAAAATTACATTCATAATGTGGGTAGCACTAGGATCTTTGATTACACTGTGGGCTATGAGTTGAAATGTTGGTATGTTAGGTTTCATTGTTGTGCAGGCTCAAGGATGTCGATGGGACGGTCGTGTAGCTCTAGGCTCTCACCCACTTCTCTCCCTTTAAACTTCTAGAGATTTACCGCAGGCAAAAGTATTTAGAAACATGTGTTTTCTGTGGTAGGCATATTCCAGTGATTTGTGGGCCAAAATATTTGTAGCTTTGTTTGGTTATCTGTATCACCATCTCATCACGCCTATGTGATCTAGTGAGCTCTTTAGCTAGCATATGCTTCAAATACCATGGTTGATATGTACAGATCAGCAAGGTTTGCTTAATTAAATATGTGTTGTCTCGTTGTCTTATGGTGGTGCAAGGAGTATGAGAGTGACTGCTCTTTTTTTTTCCCAATCAAGGATCTAGTTGTAATGTGCTTGTTGTTCCCTCTCTAGATATCTCATAAACAATCTCTCTCTCTCTCTCTCTCTCTCTCTCTCTCTCTCTCTTCTCTCTCCTATAGTTTTAAATACACCTTTGCTCGTGCAACTTCTCAAGGCTACTCGGATATTCCATAAGCAGGAGGCTATTGTGGTATACTTTTCTATATTTCATGGAAATTAGTGAGGTTGTATAATATGAGTAATGGTCATGTAGCGTGGCAAATTGCTTTGATTAAGATGTCATTAAGCTTAGTTTCTACCCAGAGATAAGGTGCATCACTTTTTGGATGAGTCACAGTCCCTACATGGACAAGGTACTCGTATGCACTTTGGAAATGTAGCTTTCATCGTTGCACATGGGGTATGCTAGAAATTCAAAAGCTGGTGTTTCCCAGGGTGATATTGTAGTTGTGATGGGCCTTCAACTGAGGATTGTGCCACTATAAGCCTACTTTTATCTTGAACCTCCCATAGATTTGTGGTTTTCTAATATTTGCCTTTCTTACCATTGTAGCTTAGCTTCGTAAACGCATGCAAAGATGATTACTACACTATCTTGCGTTCTTGAGATCAATGTGCATGTTATGTTTGTTCCGCACAACATAGGATCTTTTGCAGGTCGAAGCAATACACTCTCGGTCTTAGATACTACTATACTAGTACATGTGAGAAGTCCTCGTCTCAAGCAATGTTTAGAGGAATCATATGAGAACCACATTCAAGAGTCGTTCACAATCAAGAAATAAGTATAGCTCCAACTTTCCCTTTTTAATGATAATAGCACAAGAAAGCTCTAACTTGTCAAGTGGCTTCACCTAGGTGTGTGGCACATTGCACTTTGTGAATGTGAATTCAATTTTGGTAGAGCATTTTTGTGGTCAATGAAAATCTACTAAGATTCACCACCAACAAGGGACATACTTTTTCTCTATTCTTTCAAAAGCTACAGCTATTGTTTTGGTGCCCAAGCTTGGAGAAAGATTTTGACCAAAACGGCTTCCCCAATTGATGTTCCCTGGTGGGTGACATAGTTGACAAAGTGTTGCGTCTTAACAAAAAATTTGTTGATTTTTATGCTTATGATGTACTAGATGCACGTGAAATGCTAGCCTCACTTGTCTGCACTAGTCAATTCATTGTCAACAAGTTAGGTCTTATCACGTCTTTTGTAAAAGGAAAAAAGTAGCACTCCTCCTCTACAATATTCAAGCTCCATCACCTCCACATAAAAAAGCCCTCTTTATATTGTATTAGTTGCTTGCTTTCATCCATTACTCATCTTCTAAATTGCCATCATCATCATGCTCTCTCTCTCTCTCTCTCTCTCTCTCTCTCTCTCTCTCTCTCTCTCTCTCTCTCTCTCTCCACACGTGTTTTGTTTTCCCCTCTCCCTCCCTCCCTATAGCAAACAACAAAAATACGCATTCATGCGTTCCTTGAGCAACCAAGATCCATCTTTTGAATCACTCATTAAGAATGATATGGATATTGATTTCTAGCCAGTCACCCATACAATAATGACATTTTCCTTATGTTCAATAAAATAATCAAGTCATGCTCATCATTACAAAAATGAAGAGCAGCACAATAGATGCGGTGAGGACATCATTGGAGCAAATAGCAATGTTGACACCTCTTTAGCACGTTCTATTTCCAACAAACACAATTTTTCCATTTTGATCCAAGCAATGGATAGCCATACATCATCTATTGGTATTACGCTTGATATTATCCATGTATTCTTTGTTAGATTCAATATCCCATGCAAGGTTCATATTTACAATGTGCCAATAACTTCACCCAAAAGGAAAATATTTATGGTGGGCCTAATTCAACGACATTGCACAAAATCATCATTGTCAATAGAAGTGGCTACCTATTTTTCACTTGGGAGAAAATCGAGACTCGCGCAAATGCAAGTTTTGCATCTGGGACAAAAAAGAAACAATCATTGAAAATTTTGATTCTCCAACAACCAAATGAACTCCCTATTGCCATCGCAAGGCAATTTGCTAACTTGGATACTAGAACCATCCTAGAAATAGGCACAATAATAGCGAAAATAACAAAAGTTAAAAAACAATTACATCTTATGATTGGCTTGAACATAAACATTGAGTAAGCGTCACCACCAAACAAATCTATACAACAGTATATAAAAATGGCAAATGGTGTTCGTACATATCAATGTTCTAAATGTGGATGCTTTATGTTTTTTTTCAGAATTAGCTTGAAAGGGGCATAGATCAACACTTGGGAGATCTAGAACCAATGAAATGCATGAGAACTATGTATGCACTTCTTGCGGACATAAAAGGCAAGGCCATGGTGCCTTTCTCACTTGATTGCATGCCATCAGATTTAACTCCCCCTTGGATGCAGTGGACAAGTTAAATCATATATAAAGCACCTTGTTAGTATCAGGCTACCTTTTTCCAAAATTAGGGAGCTTACATACAATGGCCAATTTTGATTGCAAAGTAGCATTGTTAACGTTTTAGCAAGCTTGGGAAAAACACAACATATACTACCGCAGTTCAGTCATGATGAAGCCTCAATACTAGTGGGTATTATGAAATCTCCACTACAACCATTGCTACCTTTTCGGACTTGTTCGCCCATTGCTTACAATGAAAGCCACTAGTCAGCTATTGCAAACATCTTTATATAAGAGTGAAAAAATTACTCTTAATAAAGAGTGGTTGAGTCATTTCCATAGTCTGTAGTACCCTCTACCTAATGATTTTGTCAAGGACAATCATCTAGCCATAGATGTCATGTTGCATGAAATTGAGTCATTGCAGCAAATAGTAGATCATAACAAAAAAGTTTTCTTTATGGCTCCCTGTGAGGAAAATAGTCCTTGTGAGTATTTTCAAGATGAATACTGTGAAGAGCTTAGTTTTCCTAATATTTTCTTTGGTGAAGCTCGTAAATACCACACACTTGCTAAGCATAGGTATCAACATATGGCTCAATGGAAACTTCTGCACAGTGATAGAAGATTTTCCCTTAATATAGAGAACCTTTTCTTCAAAACATTGAAGCTGATGACTCAAAAAATTCTAGGGTCCATGGGATCCATATGCACAAATGCAAGCTGAATCACAATAAACTAGTGGTTGCACAAGTTGTTGGACATACTAACATAGAGAAGATCTTATGTTCTCAGGTTGGATATTGTGACTTTGAGGCATTGCAAACATCCCTTGACTATAAAAGAGAAATTGAAAATAGCACGTGCTAAGCTCAACCAATTGTGCCTACAGGTTTACAGACAAAAGCATCATATAGTATGAGAGAGTTGGTCCAAGGTGACCTTGTAACAATATCCCGCTTTTACCTGCACCATTTTAATGGAATGAAGAATTTACTAGCCAAGGATACAACTATATTAGGAAAACTCAAAAAGTCTAGGTAGCTACCATGATCATGGGCTACTATGGATAGAAAATGCTCCTATTTATGGAAAAGATCCCAATGAAGATATTATGTGTTTCATTGATAAGTACATGATGAATGATTCCATGCTTCTTCCTATAGATGTGCAAGAAATTCAAACACACAAACATAGGAAGGCTAGCGCCAAAAGGCGTAAAGGATTTTGGTTCGAATTTTTTCACTACCCAATGCCTTTAATTATGATTTTGGAACCTTGTCACTCTCAAGAAACCAACATTCAATAGAATAAAAACAAACAAAAACAAACTACATTCGGAATGGATTCTCTCTATGAATGAAAGGGTGGTGGTAATGCGTGTGCTAGTGTCCAACCAACCGTGCTATCTTATAGCCTCCCCGTAGCGTACACACTGTCCGGCCGTGCCGGTGGCCTTGCCCATAGGACTTATGTCCTTACATTACACCCACCTTGGAGAATTGTTTTTGTCCTCGAAAACAAACGTAGGAAAATGTTTCTTAAGTGCGGAGACATTCTCCCATGTAGAACCTTCTTCAGGTCTATCTAGCCATTTTATCAACACCTGTTGTCTGACATGATGTCTGGTGCAAAGCTCATGAGAATCCAGAATCTTTTCGGGCTCATGAGGGATGCTTGGCGGTTTGATAAGGTCAACTAGCACACCTTTGTCAATGACATTATCATCATGTCCTAGCTGTTTTGTAAACGGCTAACATGAAAAACAGGATGAACTCGTGAGCGGTCTGGAAGAGCTAACTTACAAGCCACTTGACCTATACGTTTGACAATGGTAAACGGTCCACAATAGCGTGGTGAAAGTTTAGCAACTTCTCCCGTCTTCAAACTTTTTGAATGCTCTGGAACTTTGAGGAAAACCTTGTCTCCTTCTTCGCAAGTAGCAAGATGACGATATTCATCTGCATGCTTCTTATATCGATCTTGAGCTTGCTTAACATTCTGTCAAGCAACTCAAAGCATGTCAAAATGGTCTTGGAGAAAATCCTTTGCTTGTTGTATCTTCTCCTTAGCCAACCCCTCCGTAATGGGTGATCTAGGTTGAAATCCATACAAAAGCATAAATGGACTAAACCCTGTAGTCACATGATTTGAAACTATTATAAGAAAATTCCAATATAGGTAAGTAGTCTTCCCAATTGGTTTGCTTCTTGCTAACGTATGCTCATAGCATATGCTCTAGCACTTGATTAACTTTTTCGGTTTGACCATCCGTTTCTGGATGATCAGTCGTACTTAGATCAAGTTTAGTTTCCAACTTTTGGAACAGAACTCTCCAGAAGTAATTATTGAACTTTTGATCTCTATCACTAATGATACTAGTTGGAAAGACCGTAGAGTTTATATATATATATATGCTCTACAAATAGCCATGCTAATTCTGGTGTCTTAACCGTAGTCTTAGTGGGAATGAATTGACCCATCTTTGTGAGACGGTCTACAATTACCCAAATGGAATCATGGCCATGATTTGTAGTAGGTAGTCCTACTACAAATCCATAGAGATACTCTCCCACTACAAAATCCATGATTTTGTAGTAGGTAGTCCTACTACAAAATCCATAGAGATACTCTCCCACTTACCTTGTGGAATCTCTAAAGGATGTAAAACTCCACTACCTTGAGGTGCTTTGCCTTATTAACTTGGCACTGTTGGCAATTTAGTACCTACTCTTGAACATCATGATGTAACCCTTGCCAATAAATTTTCCGTTGAACTAAGGCATAGGTCTTATGAATACCTGGATGACCAGCACTTGGACTATCGTGACACTCAAATAAGATTTGGCGCCTTGTGTCTGAGTCCTTTGGCAACACTACTCTACCTTGTGGAGTAAGTAGCCATCATCAATGGAAAAATTCTTCCATTGCTTAAGCTCTTCCTAAGTAGGGGTGGAGCTCTGTGTGTTGGAGTTTTTATCTGCGCGCGCAGAGACATGTTCATCTGGATGTTCAGAGACATGTGAGTGTGAGGGATCCCTTTTTAAAACTGCACTCCACACTTTAGCATATGATTGATTTTGTGCATACTTTCCACGCAATGACTCCAAAAATCCACTCTTTATATCCGTGAAAGCAAGTGAATTAATATGAGGCATCTGACTTAGTGCATCTGCTACTACATTATATCGCCCCTTGCAATATCGTAGCTTACAATCATAATCTTGAAGAATTTATGCCCATCTAGCTTTACGGCCATTCAAGTCTGTTTGAGTAGTAAAACATTTGATACTCTCATGGTCAAAAACGACTTCAAAGTCGGCACCATATAAATATAGTGTTGCCACTTTCGTAAAGCAAGAATTATGGCATAGATCTCTTTCTCATAGACATAATAATTTTGTTGAGCTCTATCTAACTTTTTACTTTCAAAGGCTATAGGTCTTCCCTCCTGGAGAAGTACCGCACCAATTGCTTTATCACTAGCATCAGTCTCAACCACAAACGGCTTAAGTGGGTCAATGATTGCTACGATGGGAGCAGTGAGTGGTGATAGCTACCTTGAGCCGTTCGAAACTTCGTTTTTGGCTTCTTCCCAAGAAAAGTTCTTACCTTTTGCTTTAAGTTGATCCATCATAGGAACAACAATTTTGGCATAGTCACGATTATACTGTCGATAAAATCCAACCATGCCTAAAAATATTTGAAGCTCCTCAACCGTGTTGGGATGTGGCCATCGAAGAATGGCAGCGACCTTGTCAGTGTCCATCTTGATGCTAGAATAAGAGATCACATGACCGAGGTAATGTATCTCTATTTTAAAGAAATCGCACTTGCTTTGCTTAGCATACAGCGTGTGAGCTCGTAGCTGTTCAAACACTAATCATAAGTGTTCTATGTGTCCATCTTCAGTCTTACTATAAATGAGAATGTCATCAAGGAAAACCACAACAAATTTTTCAAGATAGGGACGTAAGACACTATCCATGAGTGTCATAAATGTAGCTGGAGCATCGGTTAGACCAAAAGGCATAACCAAAAATTCAAAATGCTCGAAATGTGTTCTAAAGGCAGTTTTGGAGATATCTTGTAAAGGATACGCACCTGGTGGTATCCTGAACGAAGATCTATCTTTGTATAGTATCTTGCCCATGGAGTTGATCAAACAACTCATCTACTCTACGCATAGTACCATCTTTCTTTTTACCAACAGAATTGGTGATGCCCAAGGCGAAGTGCTAGGTCTAATGAAACCGCGGGCAAGGTAGTCAGCCAACAACTGACTCTCAACCTCCTTGGCTTCTTTAGCACTCATACGATAAGGTGATTTACTCATCGGTTAGTGCCTGGCAAGACATCTATACCATGCTGCACATCACTTGTAGGGGTAAACCCGGTGGTAATCACTTGAGAACACATCACTATACTATGTGAGTAAGTGAGTCAACTTTTGTCTGCGAAGGCAAAAGAGAAAGTAAACTAGAGTTATGCTGGGATGGAGAATCTTGTAATTGATGTAATGTTTGTTTTACAACAGTTGCACGTTGCTCTATAGAATTAAAATTGAGAGCACTTTGCTCGATAGATTTTTTAACACTTTGTTTATCATATTAGAATTCATTGCACTTTGCTCTTGAGAATTCACAAGACTTGGAGACAAGCAGTAACACAAAAAGACTTCATTAATTAAATCTGCTTTCTGCAAAATAAAAAGCTCGCCTGTACATATGAGAGGTGCAGATGGTATATTTTTATCACCAAGAAAAAGAGCATGTTTACCATTAGCCATAAAGGATAAGGGGTTGTGTTCATAACTAGTGTGCAATGTGTTTTCTAAACCATGCATCCATTCCCATCCTAAAACTACATCAGCACGGTCCATGTTCATAACTTGGAAGTCAAGGGTCATCGTATGATCTTGAACAATAAGCTTAAACCCTTGAACTACCGTGTCCCATACTTATTTATCATTCCCATACATCTGCTCCACCACATACTTGTGAGAGCAGGAAGTCTCTGTAAGCTTCAATTCTTGACTAGCTTATAGTTCAAGAAGTTATGAGTTGCACCATCATCCACTAAAATATGAACACGTTGTCCGTTAATAGTGCCATGCATGCAAATCAAATCATGGGGGCCAAAGGTGGTCTGCCACATTGAAGCAGGCACACAACACTTGTGCTTTTCTTCCATATGAAGAACCTCTACAACACAATATTTAGGAGATGAATCTAATGTGAGGCGTTGCACCGTGTGCATGGTCTTTTCTTTGCCTTGCAAAAGAGGAAAATCTTTCTTGTTATGTTGGTCCGAAAGACATCTAAAACACAAATTGTTTTTCTTCGCACGCTCAAAATCGGCAGTGCTGAGAGACCCACTGAAGTATCTCGTGATTGCTTAGGCTTCTTAGCCTCTTGCGGGCGTGGAGAGGTAGATTGTCTCTTATTCCTCTTGGAACGTGTGGGGAGATCTACCTCGCCATTGGCTCTTAGCTACATTGCTCTTAGCAAAATTATTCTTAGAGTAGGGAACGTTTCCTTTTCTCTCTTGGTCATCATCATATCCTTGGACATGACTGATGGCTTCTTCCAAAGTTTTTGGATGTTGGGTCTTGAGATGAAGACGTAGTCTTTGTCAAGACCCCTATTAAAACCCCGTATCTTTTGGAATTCATCTAGACCTTCTAGTTTTAATATGATTTCTCGATACTTTGAAAGGTACTGTGTGAGAGAGAGGCCAGACATGCGGCATGCATCCCATGCTAACCAATTCTTATCTTCTTCATTGGAGTCCAAAAACTCTTTGGAGAAAGAAGCTTGAAATGCAGCCCAAGAGGGAGGACGGGCATCTATTGGAAATGTCATCCACCACTTATAGGCCTTGCCTTTAAGAGATAGACTTGTTTCCACAACCATCTTTATATCCAAGGCGTGTCTCAATCTATGAATATCACTCCATTTGTGTAAGAACGTATTGACCTCATCCTTGTTGCGATCACGCTCTTCCCCGTGAAACTCAAGAATGGTGATATTCTTAAGTAATGCATTGCTACCTTCTACATCTTCTAAAGCACTTGTCTCTTGGACTCCTTGAGTCGTGAGAGCTTGGTTCCTTAAACCGTGCCACTTGTGGCTTCTTGAGCCATCTATGAATTCATAAATTTTACAAGTAACTCCGTAAGATTGGTAACATTTGTATTGAGTGCAAAGAGTGTTGTGTTCAAGTATGGTTTGGTGATTTTTCCAAAGTTTTGAAAGCAGCCATATCTACAAGGCCATGATCTCCAAGATCGTTGTCATCATGCAGATTAGTGTCAGCCGCACCCATGGTGCCCTGATTTTGGTCTACGTGCTCAAAATCAAACGTTTGTGTAGGTGGGATATCCTCACTGGCCATGGTAAACACACACTAATGTAAAGAGAGAGAAAAAAACATCAACTTGTACTTGTGAAATTGAAGTCTTTGTGTTTTGTATGCCGTGATTTGTGTTGTTGCATGCGACCTTGCCTTGCGCCTTCTGAATTGTAGCACTTTATGTGTCGTTTGTCGTAAGAACACCTTTGTTGATTCTTCACAAAAACTCGTCGTTTTTGTGAAGGCTTTTGTTCGCTTTGAAGCTACCCTTGAGGAAAAAAGAATTTTTGGAGAAAAACTTTTTTTCTCCAAGAAGTGAAAAGGAAGGGTGAAACTACTTCCTTGAAGTTTGAAGCTTTCCCTTTCCTTCTAGTTTTCCTTTCAGCACAAGTATGCTATCTTTCTTTGTTATACACAACAAGCGTCAATAGCTTGATGGTAAAGTGGTGGCCTTGCAAAGTTGGACAAAATCAGACCATAACTTGGGAAACTAGGGAAACTAGAGATAAACTAGTCCAAATTTGAAAATAACTTCACTAGTATGTTAGGATAGACTATAGGAACAAGCTCCCAAAGTGTTACCCCAAAAGGCTATCCAACATTGATCGTGATCCATGACCCCCTATAGTTGTCCAAGCAAAAACCATGCCACCTGGTCCCAAATATCAAGGATAACCTAATCCTTGAGTTTCAAGTCATTTGGATTTCAAAATCTTTGCAAAATGCCAAAAATCTCTAAGTGTGAGAAAAATTCCAAAATTTGGCACAAAATCCCAACCAGTGATTCAAATTCAAAAAGAAGTGAATCATAGCATCCCCAACTCATGCTTAATCAATTGGTACCACCAAAAGTTCAAAATGTTGTCCAACATGGATCGCAATTTATAACTCCCTGAGCCAAAATCGACCAGCAACCTTCTGACCTAATGCCTGTGGCTACCCTAGTTGCACTGGTGAAGTTTTGGACAAATTTGGACTTGTTTGATCAAGTTATACTCATTTTTCATTTTATGGTCAAAGTTTGCACTTTTTGACTTTTCTTGACAACTTGTTGGTCAAAATTTGGATCTAATATGTGGAATGTCTGATCACAGAATGCCTTGAAGACAACCAAAGAAGCATTGGGAACCCCCACACCCCCCTACCAAGTGGTGGAAATCTCATCAAACAAGAAAGCTCGTGTATCAAAGGAGGAGCTTGCTCAAATCCGAGCAAATATTTTCATTTTCAGATTCAAAGCAACCAACGGCACAAAAGTAAAGACCACAATTTTCCCTAGGGAACTTTGGACTCTACATTAAGAACAGGAAGTCATTGAAGGAACAAGGTGTCTTCAAATGGACACAATTTTTTACTACAGCCATGGGGAACAAACTTCTAGAGAGCACACAAACTTATGTCATCAATTCGATACAACAAGAAGCTACTTTGATAGATAAGGCTGGTGAAACTGTGAAAGTTTGGATCACTACAGATATGATCAATCAAGCCTACACTTGCCACCAGGAAACCACAACTTGCTGCTAAAGACCAAAGATGCAGACAATGACAAAGTTTTGTCAAGCAGCAAGGGCATAAGTTTACATACAAGGATCTGGTGTACTTTGAGACAAAATTGATGTTGCATCTCATCTCACAACATTTGAAGGTCCAAAAGCCACCTAGATACAATGAGCCTAATCTTCACATTGTTGTAGTGCTGGTCATCAGACTATCAGAGCAAAGGATGATTTGATGTGATTTGGGCACTTACATACTAGAAAATCTAGTGGAAGCGAATCTCAAGAACAGTGATAGAAACAAGACCTACATGAATGGTGGACTAGTGTTAACAATAATCGCATACCAAGCATTGAAGATGATTGATGAACTACCTCGGCAAAATTGTAGTTGGATTTACTACACAAGTCCAAGCATGTTGTTAGAGCAGTGGCAAGGCCCTCAAAAGTTCAACCACCAAGAAAGCAATTGGTTGGAGCTCCAGAAGGAAAAAAACTGATAGTGAGGAGACGGAATCAAACATAAAGCTCAGTGGAGAAATTAAGCCAAGGACTAGGGACACTCTATAGGAATACTTCAGACCTCTGACGAGGAAGATGATGACAAGGAAAAAGAGGATTACACACTCCTTTGCATGCACTTTAAAAGAAAATGTGTTGAGCATAGAGAGCAAATACTGATCTCTCAAACACAAAGGTCCATGAAAGCAACACAAGCACAAAGAGAGGAACTCCACAAGAAGATAGTGGAGGATAAAAAGCCAAGGGAGCTGAGGCAGATGACAAAGGAGAAGACGATGAAGATAAACCGTTGGAGTAGTGAAAGGCAATAGGTTAGAACAAATCAAGTGGTGTAAGAGAAGAACTACCAAAGATAACTTGGAAACTGCTAGTGAAATGCGGCAACAAATTCAAGGGAGCAGGAGGGAGCTCAAGCAGAAAGCTACCCAAAGAGGACAATAGGAGTCTAAAAGGAAATGAGTTGATGATCTCAATTCATCTGATGCATTCTCAAAATCTCAAAAAGAGGACAAGAGCCAAAGGGAAGAGGAAAAGACCGGAGACGAGAGTGGTGTGGAGCCTTGGACATACATGATGATATTACTCCACCCCTCTCAAACGAACGGACCACTCCTCTCCGACTCAAGAATATATTGAACAAGCTGAAAACATAGACACTGGCAAGCAGGAGGAGGAAGAAATGCTAGAGAAAACATCAAAGCAAGTGCCAAGGATTCACCACAGTTGAGGACACAACAAAGATGAAGGACCAAGAAAAGGAGTTGGACCCAACAAAAATAATAGAACAAGCACAGGAAAACATCAAAGATGAGACACAAAAAAAAAAGGAAGAAGCGGGAACCTCTAGCAGGCCGCACACATCAGCAGATAATAAACCTATGTCCCCCCACTTACAAGCATTAATAGAAGATGGTACATTCATTTGAGATTGATGAGCACCTTGAGCATATCAAACTATAGTTCCAGTTACTAAGGGCTCTCAACAACCTAGAGAGTTGGATTTAGAAGAAATCAAAGCAGAAGCAGCAAAGTACAAGGAAGTAAACCAAGAACTACACGGAAGATTGAAGAACTCCAAGGCATGCAATTGGAGTTACAAGCTAACTTCGAAGGGAAAAAAAAAATGCTACCCTTTACTATAAAGAAGCTCAAGACTTTAACAAGGCAAACACTAATTTACAAGTCAAGCAGCAACGGCTAGGAAGAGGAGCTTGGAAAGGAACAACAAAGGAATGTCAAGTTGGGGGAGTCATACAAGGTTGTCAAGACAACACTCACTCAGTGTTTGGCAATGCAAGACACCCCGGCCCATGCCTCTACCTCACCCCCCTATGTCTCAACATTGCAAGAGCTCAAAGATCTTAAGGAGATTCTAGCTCAAGAAAAGTATGACAACCAAATCATGACGGTAGGGCATAAAGAGTCAAAGGTGACAAGATCTACAAGGTGCTAAAAGAGAAATTGCTACAAGCAAAAAGAAGATTTAGGCAACAAGAAGACACATTGCCTTGAACTACAACCGAAAAAAAAAGGCCATTAGTGCCATAAGTGCTCAACCCACAGTAGTGGAAGTCCCACCGGCAACTGGAAAGAGCATGTGAGCTGGACCTTCATCCTATAGAACTGCCCAAGCACATACTACAGAGGCCCTGGTTACATGATTTTGACACACAGAATACAAGATAGCTTCTAGGGAGGAGATTCAAA
>NW_028221404.1:501652-563153 GCF_014529385.1 Adiantum capillus-veneris | reverse complement strand
TAGAGTCATGTACACCCCGGCTTGTCGGACCAATAGGGAAAGGTAGAGTGATCGCCGATGAGAGGCGCACTTTAACTTGGACATTCAAAGGATTAGTTGGTAAGCATGGGCGCCAAGTGTGTGAATGGGGTGAGCTCCTATAAAAGCCAACTAAACCTAATTTTTACTCATTTCTCATTTGTGCAATTGAAGAGTGCTCTTGCTCCATCTCCATCTTCTTCTTCTTCACCTCCTTGTGTGTGAGTGTGTGAGAGAGAGAGAGAGAGAGGGAGAGTGTGTGTGCGATCGAGCATTACGAACGAAGGCACGACGGCGGCGAAGCGGTTGAGCGCGGCACGACTGCAGCTTCTTCTTCATCGCGGCGAGGAATCCACCACGAAGGCGAGCGTAGAGCGGTGAGTGACACACCCTTTGTTTTCTTGAGCTTGCTAGTTTAGGCTTGTTGTGTGCTTGGAGCCGTTTGTGGCTCGCACACGGTGTATTGGCAAGTCCCTTGCTTCGACAGTGCGGCAAGGAGCGCACATTTTTGGCGCCGCTGCCGGGGATATGCCCTACACTAAGCTCGGTTAGCACTTTACGCTTCCTTGTGGTGCAATTTCTATCATAGGAAAGGCAGGGAAGGAGTGTGTGGAAGGTTTCTGTTTTTTGTGTTTTCTGCAATTGCTGTCAAGTTTCAATTTCTGTTATTGTCTGCGTTTTTTCAATTTCTGCAATTTTTGCATTTTCAAGTTCGGCGTTTTCAATTTCTGCAATTTTCTGCATTTCTGTGTTTTTTTAATTTTCTGCAATTTCTGCATTTCTGCGTTTTCAATTTTCTGCATATCTGCGTTTTCAATTTATGTATTTTCTGCACCAAAAAGAAAAAAGAAAAAAAATTTCTGGAAAAAAATATTTTTTAAAAAAAATTCGAAAATAAAAAACGCGAGTGAGCGGGCGGCGAAATTTTTCGAAAATAAAAAACGTGACTCTTAAAACGGACGGGTTGGTTTGTATAAAAGATAGATCGGGATCGGGATCATTTTCCCAAGCCCAGGCCCAGGCCTCAGTCCTCAATCTTATGATATATACTAGACTCACTCTTATATATATACCCTACTCCCTCAAGAGAGAATGAGAGCATGTGGGACAAGTCCTCCACTCTCCTCCTTTCTCTTCCCACTTGCACCCTTAGACTTTCTAGTTTGGGCCTAGTTCCCTACTGGAAATTGACAGTTTTAGGGATTCCGAGGGCATAGAGTGACCAAACGGAGGGCTGTAAAGCACGGCACGACCCTCTGACCGATACGCTCGTTTCGAGCTATCACACGGCCCATTCCACGACACGCTCTAAAAAATCTAGCAAAAAAACAAACAAAAAACACGCTAAAAACTAGTCACAAGGCCTCCTAGAGCAGCTTTTTGACACCTTAGGGTATCAAAAGCACATGCACTTACGCTCTGGGCGGGTGCTAGAACACGAGCATATTGAGGGTGCCTCTGTTCATACGGACACCCATTACCCATCCACGATAGCTCTAGACCCTCAGCGGGGACACAAGGTAGCACCACCCAAGACCCTAAAATAGCCGCTAGTGATTCCTCCTCCGACTCAGAAATCATGGAAGCATACCCTACCCAAAACACTGAGAGAGAAGGCCATGCACCTCCCGAAGCTCCACAGCCTAGTACTAGTATGTTTAGCCGTTTCATGGAAACATTAGGTAGAGCTACTCGCTCGGAACCTGATGCAAATGAAGCACACGAAGGGGGTGGGGAAGTGGACTCTCCTTTCACATCGCACGTGGACCCCACACCCCCAAAGAGTGTCCATGTGGATATCCTGCCAACTTCTTACCAAGAAGGCCCTGTTGAGCTGCCTCCTTCAGAAGTTCCCTCTAGAGTACCGTTGGTGACAAGTAAAACCACGGGGAGCAACATTGCTTCTACCTCACAAGAAACCGTTAACACGTCGACTCTAGAAGGATTGTTCATTAATGATCATTGGACATACGACCTCCACACTGAGGTGTTGACGGATCTACACTCTGGCCACGCCTACCATGTAGGATGGATAGAGATTGTACAATCCACCTCTAGTGCCACGAGCATCGAAGATCAACAGAAAATGATCTGTAATGTTATCCATGGCATTATTCAATCAGAAAGGCAAAACCGAGGGGTAAATATACTCTCAACTGGCCCCATGAGATTTCTGGATACGAGCAAGGCTCAACAGCCTACTCTATCACAAATGGAGACTCCTCTAATGAGCCCCATGGACCCATCTTACGTCATTTCACCTGGGGTCTCTATGCAATCTGAGCCTCCGAGCGAAAACTTTAGCTTCCCTAACTTGGCTCAACCCTCTATCAAGGAAAACACAGTGCTCACTCCAGGGATAAGCCTGACAGAGAATGTACCGATGACATCTACGGTTAGCGCAGTGCCACTACCTAGTGTCGTAGTACCTAATATGGGGCCTCGACCATATGTGCCTCTAGCCCCTTATGCACACATGGCCCCCACACCTCCAATTGTACCACTTGCTTATGCTCCTCGAGTGCCGCTCCCTAGCTCTTATCCGAGTGGACCTATGCCCGGTTATGTTCCATATCCTGCATCATCCACACATATGCCAAGACCGGTACCCGTTCCTCTCCCACATATGATTCCAAGAGTACCTCCACCGGCCCTGCCTCCTCACATAGGTGACTTGGCAGCGTTTGCTCAAACCATAGGTCGATCTATCGCGGAAAATATGCGTCATGCATCTGATAGAGAGCCTAGAAGTAAGGCAGTACAAATTGCCAAACTCACGCAAAAATTCAATGGGGACGAAGATGCTAGGAAACACATTGAAGTGTTTGAACAAGTATGTGATTCCTTAGGGGAACGCAACGAACTACATAAGTGCAATGCCTTAAGCTTGACATTAAGTGGGAAGGCTGGAGATTGGTATAGGACCCTAAGGGTGGACGAGAAAACAATCTACCCTACCCTTCGAAGGTTGTTTCTAAAGGAGTACATACGAGAAGGTGTGCTTTGGGGTGTAGCATCTCAGCTACAGAAGGCCGAACGTAAGGAAGGAGAGTCAGTAAGGGACTTCATTAGTCGTCTAAAGCACTTAAACTCTCGTTGCCCTGTAAATGAGCGCTTCAACAATAACCAACTGCTTGATCGATTCATTCGAGGGTTGAGGAATGAAGGAATCTATAATGGACTAGTGATTAGAGGTATCACAACCTGGGAAGATGTCACTGCCAATGCAATCCAATTAGAGGACAACTTGATGATAGCAGGCATGAGGGTGTCTACTGACACGAGATCCACTAGCTCACAAGCCATTGAGTATGAACCCATGACTGCAAAGCCCATTGCCAATGAGCCAAAGGTATTTGAGACATTCTTGACAGACCTCACCAAGGCAATCCAAGAGTCTCTTAAGGATAATCGACCCCCTCAAAATAGTCACATGTATCCAAGAAGGGAGCAACAATGGTGTTCCATTTGCTTAGGTCCACATAGCACTAGTGAGTGCCCTACGTTTAGAGTAAAATTTAATGGAACTTGCAACGCATGTGGTAGGTATGGTCACCAAGCTAAGGATTGTTTAATGATCAAACGTATGATGGCAAATAGACCACCTGTAGCCTGGACGGATGCGCCTCGAGCTCCTGTATTGATGCCTACTCCACCTGTTGAGCAACTACCGCAACACATGGTCCCTAGATCTCAAAATGTTGTACAAGCTACACCGTTACCACCTCCTGTGCTAGGACCGCAGCCCCCGCATCCAAGAGTCGCCCCTATGAACCAAGTGGGTTGCGAGCCATCTAATGCTTATGCAGATGGCTGTGAGGAGGAAATAGACACTAGTATTGCCTACGGACTTGATACATTGGAAGAGTGTCCTATATACTACATGGAAGATTGTTGGGGACAAGTCAAGCCGGTTTATCAAGCTGCTGCTCTCGCATCCAGAGGTCAAAATATCAACACCCAGGCTAGGAGGCCACCTCTTCAATGCTACGAGTGTGGTGGACCACATCGAGTAGCGGAGTGCCCTATTAGGCTGCAAAAGAATGCTGCACAGATGCAAGTGAATCAAGGGAGCACGTCTGCAATGCCAATACTCACATGTAATCGTTGTGGCATAGATCACTTGATTGCCCAATGCCCCTATAACCCAAATGCGCCTAAAATCACACCCCTAAATTTGGTCGAAATTGCTAGTGTGACATCGCCAATACCACCCGTCGCACCCGCTTATGCGATTACACGGTCCATGCTTCAAGGGCCAGGCCATATCCTCGAAGAGAGAGATACCGCGTCAGTTATCCAAGCAAAGAAAAAGAAGACACGAAGGAAGAAGTCGCAGAATACGGAAAATTCAAAGCCAAGTTCCAAAACAAACATAGGAACAGGAGATGACCCCGTGTATATGAATGACCTCGAGGATGATTCAGATTCAGTCGAGACAATGGAGACTAGAACCAATACCACAAAGGGAAAGACCGACAAAGAAAACCGTAACATGGAACCAAATGAAAACCGAATAAGAGAAAACCATAAAGAGCCTCTGAAAACACCACAAGTGTTTCCAAATCCAATCCAAGACCCCCAAGATAAACGCAGGGGCAAAAAGGGAAAAATCGTAAAAAGAAGATTGGGACGTACCCAAACCCAGTAGACGAGATTAAGCAGGTGAAACATCTAAGAGGTTTAGTGGAGGAGACTCAAAGGAAACTAGAACCAGAACCCATGCAGGTCAAAATTCATGACACAGTGTTTCCCACGCAAGTTCATCCACCCACATGAACCATAGACCGTTAGCCATATCTAGTATCATCCAAGAAGGGAGTGAGGACAGGACATCAGAAAGTGAGCATACACCCTTCTTGTTGGAAAGGATGTTTAACGAAGGAATACCTGATCCCATTGAGGAATATGAGATTCCATCCTCACCAGTTCCTAGTCAAGGACCTACACCCTGCAAAACACCAATGAATGTTGCCAAACTAGTGGACTTCATGTCTTCTGAGGTCCGAACCACGATCATAGCAAAGCTGTATGGAGATCCTGAGTTATTCCTTGCACTTCGAGCATTCCTTAACGGAGAGCTACGAACGGGATTACCGCAGTTTGCGCAACCAAATAGGCCTGACTCGATTATGATTGATGAGGAAAATCATGTGCAATCACTTGACTTAGATGGACACGAGTCTGTGATCGAGGTACCCATTAACGAATTAGGGCAGTATTTTGAAGGCGACGAGTCTAATGCGACCCTACCCATCACTACCAAGGGATTAACTATAAAGGGAATTCTTGATGGTGGTGCGGGAGTTAGCATCGTTACAAAAGATTGTTGGGAATCCATGGGAAAACCCCGCCTCAGTGTTACTAACATTGTGGTAAAGATGGCAAATGGTACCATAGCCAAACCTATGGGGATGCTCAAGGATCTTAAGATCAAAGTTCTAGGACACAAGGTACGACATACGTTCATTGTAATGGATTTCTCTAAACACCTTATGTCATATGAAATGATTTTAGGACGACCATTCATGAGGGAAGCACAAATGGTTCACGATTGGTCTAAAAATCATGTCTATTTGCAATTCCAAGACTCTGTCCTTAGAGTGGATTTGGTGACTGGTAAGGTACACCCCTTAGGGAGTAAAACCATTATTGATCATCGCTCTGACACCACAGTTCACTCGGCCCCACTACAATATTGTTACACTTGTAAGAAGGATACAGACATTGGCCAAGATTCTCCTTATATGGATATCCTACCTGGGATGACTGAGTCGGACAATGTGGATTGGGTCCACCTAGCATCAACCATAGACACTTGGGGAAATAGGGGGACGACCTGGGTAACACCTGAGGGGGATGAAATTCCTGTACCCTTAAATATGCTACAAGCAATGCATATCGCTTTCGACAAGACTCATCCTAATGTAAGGAAGAAAACATACAAGTGGGTCCTAAAGCTTCTTTAGTGACCATAGCTAGTGCTAAAAAACAGAAGCCTTGTAAGAAACGTACCACTCGCTCCAAGAAAAGTAAGAAAATGTTGCGATGGATCCCTAAACGACTATTGGAAGCCCAAGGCTACTATCAAGGAAATGATCAAATCTGGGTGCCAAAACGTAGATTGTGCTCTTACCTATCACCTGACCCAAGTGAGCCCAATCTCGTAGCTCCAAAACGAATCAATGATCGTGGAAAGAAAAAAATCACAGAATGCTACACACCCGCTCCCGAGCTAGTTTGGGTACCAAAGAAAGAACGATTTGTTCCACCTAGCTCAGGAAGGGGGGAGTCCCATGAAGATTCTAGCTCCTCATGTAATACATCCATAGAGGTAAAAGCTTCTACACAGCCTCCATCTATAGTAGTGGACCTCCATGAAGCTACAAAAGAATCCACACCTCCCAGTGTTCAAGAATCACCTGATGAACCACTTCAAGTTCAATCCTGGGAGAGTACCTTACCACCCTTGCAACTTGACAGGGCACCTAGGGTAATAACAAACTACTGGCAAAAATCCTCACCTATTACCAACTGGAACAATTGGTTTCAAAGGGTGACAAGCTCATTTCAAACGGTATGATCTACCCAAGGAAGGGGGGAGTGTTTGCTGACAGTCATCATTCATTTGTTTCCCTCTCAACCTTTTTCCCTGACCTCTCAATCACCAATCTTAGGGAATGTACATATAAAGCTTTATACTCACAAAAAAAAAAAAAAAAGAGCAAGAGCAATTAGCAAACGAGTATGCACATAAAAGTCAAAACATTGACTCAGACCTACACATGTCACATCTGGTACAGTGAAACAGAAACCTATGCCATAAAACACCTTTGATCCTCATCACCTGAGTGATGGAGGGTAGGTAAGATTAGTACGATAGGAGTGTTTCTGTTTTAGAGTTGAGTGATTAGCAAAGATCCCTTTTCCCACTGATGTGCCTCCTAGAGGTATTGTTTGTGTTTCATAGTGTGTACAGGAGCGTGTTGCTATTGATAGGATTTGGATCTTCATGGAACCTTCAAATCAAGCGCGACCATCAACACAAACAGGTGTTTCTTGTCCATTAGCATTGCCTTTATCTTTTTGCATCTATGTTTGTCTACTTTGATTGTGATTGGTAGCATAATATTCAGCGCATTGGCTTAGTATCAAACATTTAATTCAATGTAATCTTTTGTCATAGTCACTTGTCTAGGTTTAAAAATCAAGCAGTCCGACTAAGCTAGTTTGACCAAGTTAGGTGTTAGAGATCTTCTCTTAATACCATGGGGAATGCCTTCCTAATAAGCAATGGTTACTTAGGTTCTTAATCCGATTTAGGCAGCATTGTATGAAATGTACTAGGGCTTTCTAGTGGGCTTAACCCTAGTGACCTTTAGCTTAAGTATTATAAAGGGAGTTTACTAATGTGATGAGCCTGGGGAGGGTAACAGTGTTATATGACCCCCCAAAGTTACAAAATTAAAATGTTGAAAATGAACAAACAAAAAATCAAAGTGCCACAATGTAAAATTTTAAGCTGGAAGAGAAATCTCAGCTTGATTTGGTACTTCACTCACATGTATCGCCTATGGTACTAGAGCCCTAGAGGTTCCCAGCGTGGGCGCTTTTCCTTGAAAAGCAAAAAACCCAAGGCATACAAAATAAGCACACACATCATAATTGAATCACTGTGAAAAGACTTTGGGGGGTCAAAGAAAAAATAATCAGTCAGGCGATGATTTCATGAGAAATTCCTTTTATGGTAGCTTAACTACAAGGTTTTCTAGATATAGCCTCTAGTCAGCCCTCGAACATGAATACTTGGCTCTCGCGATTAAACAACTTAATTGACCACAGAAAATTAAGAAGCTTACCCATGGTATTAATATTCGATCTCTAGTGCCTTTCGACCGTCAAATTAGCGACCCCAGACTTGTTTAATTTTTTACCTTTACATCTGTTTATGCATTTGATTACATTGCAATTTAATGTTCATTGCTACCAAATTATTGTTTGAAATTCTTTTACCAATCAATTTGTCTACCTAAAACTGCATATGCTTTTTAAGAGAATGCAATTACTGTGCCAATGTTGTTTGATTTTGCAGTGACTGAAGAAGGCTAAGGACATTCATCTCAAATGCTCTTCCACCTCGATGAACCAGCTTCAACTCAATAGCTTCCGAGGACGGAATCTACATCAGGAAGGGGGGCATGTTAACCCTCACGGCACACGGACACCCCATCACCTACGATGGACGCGTATTATGTATTTGGTAGAGTCAGGTACCGGGCTTGTCGGACCAATAGGGAAAGGTAGAGTGATCGCCGATGAGAGGCGCACTTTAACTTGGACATTCAAGGGATTAGTTGGTTAAGCATGGGCGCCCAAGTGTGAATGGGGTGAGCTCCTATAAAAGCCAACTAAACCTAATTTTTACTCATTCTCTCATTTGTGCAATTGAAGAGTGCTCTTGCTCCATCTCCATCTTCTTCTTCTTCACCTCCTTGTGTGTGAGTGTGTGTGAGAGAGAGAGAGAGAGGGAGAGTGTGTGTGCGATCGAGCATTACGAAGGCACGACGGCGGCGAAGCGGTTGAGCGCGGCACGACTGCAGCTTCTTCTTCATCGCGGCGAGGAATCCACCACGAAGGCGAGCGTAGAGCGGTGAGTGACACACCCTTTGTTTTCTTGAGCTTGCTAGTTTAGGCTTGTTGTGTGCTTGGAGCCGTTTGTGGCTCGCACACGGTGTATTGGCAAGTCCCTTGCTTCGACAGTGCGGCAAGGAGCGCACACACAATTTCGTTTACAAGGTCACAAGGTGAGAATCCTTCCACCACATTTTCAATACATCATGGTTTGTCGATCATTAGATGCTTATTGTAATGAATGTCTGCAGATTGGGAAGAGAATGGAAGACAAATTGAAGGTCGAGGAGGACTGGGGGATAGATGGAACTATGCTATCGATCTTATAACTTTGTAACTCTTGCAATTTTCATATTGATCCCCGCTGTAATCAACATGATTTGCTTCGGCAAATCATGCCTTTGAATATAATTTTTTGCATTGGGATGAGAAATCATTTTTTGGTGAAAGTGCCTTTTTTTTTTAATGTCTTAAAAAAAGGGTACATTATAAAAGGGGGGCCACCTAACTCATTCACTATTTTCACTTTTGCAACTTCTGAGCTCCTCCACTCTCTATCCACACCCCAGGCTAAACATGGATGCTGCCACAGCCTCTGCATCTGTACCCACATCCACCCCTTTGTCACGCTTCATCCTCTTCCTCGAGGACACCAAATACAAAGGGAAGTTGGACCTCCACACCTTTTTTACTCATCTCCCTGACCTTGACGCCACAGTTGCCCTTCACATGGATGCATTTGAGGAGATTTCTGCGTTCATGGAGGAGCACATCATAAAATATTCTGTATCTATCCCCCCACATGCAGGGATCTGGGTGCCTTGCGATCTTTTGTGCTATATACACAAAGGTGATCGCCCATTCGCCAAGCGGTTGCAACGATTCCAAGAAATTGCAACCAATGCAGGCCATTACTTGGACGAGCAAGCCCCTGGGGTGTCAGCGCTCAAGAAGCGCAAGTTGGGGGTGGAGTACCTTTTTCGACTCGCAACATTTATCTTCTTGGTGAGCAAGGAACCTGATTTGGAGGAGCTCCGCTTACCACACCTTCAAGTTGGGTCCTTTATCAAGGACACCAAGGAGCAGCAGGTTATCCCCATGAACCCTGCAGCGGAAGGAAAAGCACACCAGCTCGAGTACCCTAGGGGTCTTGAGGAAGTGATTGAGAAATCCATAGTTGCGGCTGGCCCTAGTGAAACTCCAGTGCCACTACCACTGACGGATGAGGCTATCCCAGAGGTAGAAATTAGCCGCTTCTCCTCAATGTTAGTGGATAAGGAGGAGTTTGTGTTCCTGCATGATTTGGAAAAATCATTTGGCCTACGCATGGATGAATGCTTGAGCGTGCTATGCAACAGTAGCAAATGTCCCTTAGACAATACTCCAGATGCCCTAGAAAACAAGCTCTTGCCAGATGGGGACTCTGTTGCTGACACTATTGCAGTTGTATGTGCGGAGGTCCTGGTAGCAGAGCAGTTGCACGTGGCTGATGAAGATTTCCAAGCCACGCAAGCCAAGGTTGAGGCTGCTAGGATGCCTATGCCATTATGCAACCTCCCATCTGATGATCCAAAGCTTGTATCTGTGGTGCATGGGACCATTGACTTGGATGCAAAGGGCAACAGGGAGGAGGAGGTAAACTATATCCTAATTTTCATGTTACTATTTTATCCTTCGTTGTCTTTTTTCTCAACCTTCATCGGTTTATGACAGGATGTTGTGGAGGTTGATGATTTTGCTGCAAGGACGGGTGGCAAGCGGACGGGCTTTGGACCTCAAGCTTCCCTTGCGCATTACCTCGGACAACTCCCCCCTGGCGATGTGGCCATTATCCATAATGAATTTACTCCCCAAGCCCATTTTATGACTTGGTCGTTAAAAGCTTTGAGCAAGTTTTTGTGTTTGAGTACCATTGCTCAAACTGCGCATCAAGTGTTCCTAGTGCGTAGATCCCTTGTATGCACAGCGCCGTTTGGCACTGGCTTTCGTGGTAAAGTGCTTGCCCAGATAGGGATACATGCTTCCATTGGCTCAACTGACCCAAATGCCATAGCGCAGTCCCTCTTGACTGGGGAGTTGCCTTACGCGCAAAATAGGCGCCAGGAAATGGTCAAAAAAATTCTGAACTCCTCAGATACATGATGTAAAATCACCGTGCTAGAAGGAATAAAAAATATTTGAAATTGTCTCTATATTGCAAATTCTTTTCAATCTGATTTGTCAATCTTGAAAATTGTTTCAATTGGTGATATGAATTGTTTTTTGACTTTGTTATTTCAAGGTATGTAATTGCAGTCAATTTGAGTATAATTGTGATTTTTAAGTACCCTAGGGGGTTAGATTAGCCTATAAGGGGCAAAAAATGTCTGGCCACAAGGGCGTGCAAATGGCCCATCCATCAGTTTTGGATGGGCCATTTGCGCGCCCTTGTGGCCAGGCATTTTTTTGCCCCTTATAGGCCAATCTATCCCCTAGGGTACTTAAAAAGCACAAATTTATTGCAATGGATTGGTTTTGCATCATTCATTTAAATGCAACCTTTTTATGGCAATTCCAGTATATGTTCACACTTAAGGACACTAGAAAAGCTCAAATCAATTATGAAATGAAGTTTCCAGCAAACTATCACTTGCTTTAGTTCTACCTACTACACCCTTGCACCAAGAAGTCAAATTACATTGGACACTTGGTTTCACAATATGTTATTAGTTTTGATATCCTATAAGGAATTCAAAGCTTGAAATGACCAAAAAAAGGTGTCCATAAGGATCCATATAAAATATTGATGCAAAACCAATAGTTTTTAGTAAATTTGGTTATTTTAAGTACCCTTGGGGGTAGATAAGCCTACAAGGGGCAGAAAAAGGCCTGGCCACAAGGGCACGCAAATGGCCCATCCATCAGTCTTGGATGGGCCATTTGTGTGCCCTTGTGGCCAGGCATTTTTTTGCCCCTTATAGGCCAATCTACCCCTTAGGGTACTTAAAAAGCACAAATTTATTGCAATGGATTGGTTTTGCATCATTCATTTAAATGCAACCTTTTTATGGCAATTCCAGTATATGTTCACACTCAAGGACACTAGAAAAGCTCAAATCAATTATGAAATGAAGTTTCCAGCAAACTATCACTTGCTTTAGCTCTACCTACTACACCCTTGCACCAAAAAGTCAAATTACATTGGACACTTGGTTTCACAATATGTTATTAGTTTTGATATCCTATAAGGAATTCAAAGCTTGAAATGACCAAAAAAAGGTGTCCATAAAGATCCATATAAAATATTGATGCAAAACCAATAGGTTTTAGTAAATTTGGTTATTTTAAGTACCCTTGGGGGTAGATAAGCCTACAAGGGGCAGAAAAAGGCCTGGCCACAAGGGCACGCAAATGGCCCATCCATTAGTTATGGATGGGCCATTTGCGTGCCCTTGTGGCCAGGCCTTTTTCTGCCCCTTGTAGGCTTATCTACCCCCAAGGGTACTTAAAATGCACAAATTTACTGAAATTGACTACAATTACATACAGAACTTGAAATTACAAAGATAATAGACAGAGTAGACAAAACTGTTGATCATATTGTCATTGGAAAGTCAAATCATTACAAAGA
The DNA here is from genome assembly GCF_014529385.1 of Adiantum capillus-veneris. Taxonomy (NCBI): domain Eukaryota; kingdom Viridiplantae; phylum Streptophyta; class Polypodiopsida; order Polypodiales; family Pteridaceae; genus Adiantum; species Adiantum capillus-veneris. The sequence goes on along the minus strand of NW_028221404.1, from coordinate 550,894 downwards.
TAAGGGTGTGCAATACAAAAAGAGGGGTAACTTCGGCTAATGCTCGAAGTCTCGTCGCAATCGTCGTTCAAGCTGCATATCTTTTGGCTGTATTGTCACTCGCTTCGCATGAATGGCACATAGGTTGGTATCTTCCAACACTGAAATGATGTGGGCCTCTGCAGCTTCTTGAATAGCCTCTAGTGCTATTGCTTGCTTTCTAATCTTTCTTTCGTTTGCTTTAGTTCCTCAGCTAGAATAGCGTCTTCACGTTCTGCTGCTGATCATGAATGATCTAGCAGGCTAGGGGATGGGCAAATTATGTCAGGAGTTTTTTTGAGCAAGGGATTGCGCTTATGTACATACACATGCATGGTGCATCCAATAAAGGATTACCCAATTTCCATAGCCAGGTGGTTACGTGGGGCCCACGTGTGTACAGGTAGGACAGGGTGTACATAGTGCAGCGATTTTCACTATTATCAGTACCAGTGTGTTTTTTCTACAATAAGGAGGAGTTGGTAGCGCGTAAAACTTCTCGAGGATTCTATCTATGGGCCGACGACATGAGGTAAGAAGGTGTGTCAGATGGCATCGAGTGGCGTCAGGAGGTCGAACGGGGTCAATACTTGCACGCGGAGAAGTATGGACACGAAGTGGATGTTTTCTTGTGATAATTATGCAGAAAGGTCATCATGAGTACCATCTTTTGGGGCCACTTCACGTGGTTGCGGGATGCATTATTGAAAAGAAATGAGTGCCAGGTGTGCGGATGACGCAAAAAGGTGACAACTATGCACTGCGAGGTCAGTTTTTGGCCTGCTCGGGGTCTGTTTGAGGTCATCTAAAAGGCCACGGGTGCCCAACTAAAAAAGCTAAGTGTGGGAACTGAAAAAACAGAGAGAAGACCAGAAGAAACATGGAGAAGAGAGGAGGGACAGCCGCAGGTGTGTTTTTGGGGTTGTTTTGGCCGTAAACTGCTCATCCGAGGTCGGATTTGAGCACTTTGACATGGTAGACTGGGGTTTTGGGCCATTCCGGATGCGCTAGCACTTTCCATTTTGCCAAATTTGTCACTCTTTTTCTGCTATTTTTGCTGTGTAAGTTTCTCCTATGAGCGAAGCTTCTTCTCCAATTTGTGATTGTATCTGGTATATTTTACCCATTTTGTGTGAGCTATTTGCCCCTTGATGTTGGCCCAAGCTCATTTGTATCTAATTATCAAAAGTTCCTCTCTTTTGAGCTGAGTTTTTTGGGTGTGTGTCTCTGTGTGTGTGTGTGTGTGTGGAGTGGGCAAGTGGATAGTCTCTCTCCTCTCACTCTAGAGGTGTGTTCCCTGTCTCGGCCAGGTGTGTTGTGTAAGCCGAGTGGTGCCCCCTAGTGTGTGTGTGTATCTTCCCAAGAGTGTGTGTCGGGCGTTATAGAGGCGCTGTGTGTGTTTTCATCCCGCTCACAACGCAGACCAAGCTCTCCGACAAACAAATGAGATGGGAAATTTTCCTTTTGCAATTTCATTTTCATATCGCTCACATTGTTGGCAAGCATAATCAAGTAGCCGATGCACTCTCAAGACGACCAAAAGTGAATGCAATTTACATAGCAGCTTACAATGATCTATCTTCTATGATAGATGAGTACCCTATTGATACCAATTTTAGAGATGTGATTCCATCCCTTGCACTAGGGAAGAAAGAAGAACCATTTACCCTACAAGATGGTTATCTTCTCTATGGCAATAGAGTATGCATTACTAACTCAATATGTGAAAAAGTAATGTATGAATCGCATGCTCCTCCTGCGGGGCATAGAATCTACCCTAAAAGGGATAGAAACATATTTCTATTGCCTTTCCATGAAAGAAAATATACAAGAGTATGTTGCAGAATGTGTGGTATGCTAAAAGACAAAGTTTGATAGAGGGAAGCAACCTGATTGCTTCAACCTCTGCCAATCTCTAATTCACCGGGGAGAGCATATGCATGGATTTTATCTTTGGATTACCCAAGTCTATCCATGCGAATACAGGAATATGGATGACAGCGAACAGGTTTAGCAAACAAGCACATTTCATACCTGTCAAAAAGACTTTCAAATCCCATCAAATGGCAACTCTCTTTATATCACAAATCTTCAAGTACCATGGCTTGCTAATGTGCATAGTGTTAGATAGAGATCCTAGAATGACCAGTAATTTTTGGAAGGGTCTCTTTGATAATTTAGGTGGGATCTAGGTACAAGGCTAAACTTCTCTTTGACCTATCATCCCCAAACGAATGGCCAAAGTGAAATAGCTACCCTAACCATTCTTGATCTACTAAAAGCTTATGTCACAGAAGTAGATCAAAAGTCCCAATGGGAGAAGTACTTACCCTTTGTGGATTATGTTTACAATAACATTGTACATGGGAAAAGCATCTATTGAGGTGATAGAGGAAGATCAAAAAGTACCTTGCTACTCAAGGTACATGGGAAGATCTTCGCTGCAGATGAATATAGCCGAGACCTACAAGAATATTTCCAAAAGATTACGGATGTTATATCCATCTCTTAGCAAAGGCAAAAGGCTATTGCTGATAAGCACATAAGATCCCTAGCCTTTAAACAAAATGATTGGGTCTTACTTAAGTTTTCCATAGGCACGCAACATGCAAGAATCCTACGGGACACCAAAAGTACTATGGTAAGTTAGAAAAAAGGTACTATGGTCCCTTCTAGATTCTTAGACCAATCAATGAGATGGCCTATCAACTCAAGTTGCCCAACCATTGGCACATACACAATGCTTTCCACGTGAGCCTACAAAATCCTTAAAAAGGAGAGCCACCTCAAGAAGAAAATATTGAAGGCCCACTGGAGATCGAGGACAAAGAAGAGGTGTTGCAGCCCGAGTCCATTCTCCGACATGAAGACAAGGTATTACGAGGTGGTAAGACAATCTTATCAACTTTAAAAATTATTCTTTTAAAGACGCTAGATGGATGGAAGGCATACACTTAAAGGATAACCTAAACCTTGTCAATACTTACAATAATTCTGTAGAGTAAGCAAATGTAAATATGTATAAATGAACAATTTTTTTGTCTTATAAGACTCTCTTTTTCTTTATTGTGCACAAATTTTAATAAGTATGCATGACTAGGATCATGTTTGTGGAGACAATGTCTCCCGAACACCAAGTAGAGCTTGTCACTCTACTATAGAAGATTGATACGGACTAATGTACAAACATGCTTGCAGCGGCAGCTAACGCTCTCAAGCACCAAATCAACTAGTCATCCATTCTAAGACGATGTCGTGGGGTAAAATAGGGGTCCTCTACCAGCTAGAAAATCGACTAATGATGACTAGGCTTTATCTTCTCTACCTCATAGTCGAGGATGACTATGATTTCAAGAGAGAGGTAATGTCATAAAGATTAATATCTAATACTACCAAATGATTCTCATGCTAAAATGATCATTTAATACGGGGAAGCACCATGGGAGTAAAAGCTAGAATATTGGTAAGGCTGCCACACTGGTCTCTATCACGGATCCAAAGGAGAGAAAATAGGGATCCAAAGGGAGACAGCCTAGAAAAGAGCAATGTGCTTGAATGGGGTTTAAAAGACCTAAGATTCAGCTCCATTAAGACTTCCATAGGCTAAGGTTCCAAAAATTAAATCTTGTATCCAATGGACAAAGCAAGGGGAAATTGGATGGTCATGGGAAGATTAAAAAGTCTTCCCACATCCCTAGGAAGGAGGGGGCAAGCCCATATTGTAGGGGATGAGAGAGAAACACACACACACACACACACACACTCGAAGGCTCCCCCTTTACACAAAGGGAATATTGGACACATGTCAAGCTCCTAGGCCAATTGCCCCCAACCTCCCCACAAATCCTATTGGATGGCTATAGAGGTGGACCAATGAGAATTAGGCTAGAGTAAGTTTAGTCTAATCAATTTAAAAATGCTTGATAAATGAACCAACAAAAATTAAGCTCCCTAGAAGACTATTGGACAGTCTACCAAGGGGTCCAATGAGCATCCAAGAGCCCAATGGCTTGCATGATTTATATTGGTCAGAAGACAAAAAGGTCTACTGAGAGTTGAGATGAATTAATTAAATACCTAAAGCTTTCACAAAAGGGGAATGGGGGACACTTGTCAAAAGGATATCAACTATGCTTCTAATTTGTGATTGGCTAAGCTTTACAAGAGCCAACGCGAGGCCAACATGAGCATTTAGCAAGAGGGGTCGACCAAGATGAGAGAAGGGGCTGCATTTTACTCTAACACAATGTTATACACACACACGCACACACACAACTCATGCGTGTAAGAAGAACTCCATCTCCTTCTCCAAGCATTGAGAAGTAGAGGCCTACACCAAAAACTCTTGGCTATGGAATACAAATCCAACTAGGAGCCAAGCTTCAATGGCATGCTAATCTCCTCTAAGCTAAGCTATGCTATTAGAGTGATTATGTGAGGAGAATACTTCTTTCTCGTAAGATACCCCTTCTTCCTCTCAATCTTTCGTCATTCCCTGCTAGCTCTCACCATTTTTGAAGGTGTGTGAGGTCTTGGGACTGAGGCTAGGAACACTAGGTAAGATTTTCAAGCATAATTTGGTGCATGAAGATTCCATCTTCATTGCAACAACGAGTTTTGTCAAGGAATACGAGAATTGTATTGTACAAAAGTCTCCTTTGATGAAAGAAGCTATAATACAAAGCCTTTATGGAGGGCGGGTTGGCCTCATGTAAATCCGGTCCTCAACTGTTGTCAATTGTTCTTTTCTCTCTCTTTTCAAGTATTGTCAATGCCAAATTAGCTAGGTGCAAATTGCTATGTTGCTTTTTAAATTAATTACTCTCCCTATGTTCATTAAGAAATTGTTATTAATGAAATGCTCACTATGTTATCAATTTCCGCTACATACAACTTATTTAGTGGGTTACACGAGCCTTGCTTGAGTACATATGATCTTGTTGTATTCTTAACTACACTCCCAATTGCAGCCTTGCTTGGTTTGTATATATTTAACAAGCCTTGCTTGCACACAAAATACCAAGTGTTGAATGCAATTTCCAACATCAAAATAAAATTCCCATTCCCCACCATTGCATCTTGAATAAGTTTTGGCCGTACCTACAATTTTTACATGCTGCTATAATTTATGTCTACAAGCTTCAGAACAATAGTATATCCTACCTCTGTAGATGCCGTACTAGGGCATGGGTGGCCCATGCATGCGTTCAACTAGACATCCCTTGCCAGTGCGTTTATACGACCATGGGATAAATCCCTTCCGAGGCGCGGGGGGGGGGGGGGGGGGCAAAGTAGGGCACCCCAAAAGCTAACATAAAAAACAATGTGGAAGCTCTTCTCTGTAGAAATGGAGACTTTGCACGAGGGGAAATAATGCTCATATTTGGATATGTGCTTCCAATTGGGCTTGTCACTTGTGACAAGAAATGCTGCTTTGCTTCCTTTACTCTCAACGAGCCCAAACTTGCCATCTTTCATGCATGGAAAATTCTCTCCCTCCCTAAAACTATGCATTGGTTTCTGTGCTCTCTTCAACCTACTCAAATATTCCATGGAAGGGCTTGTTCTTGCGGCATGTCATGAGCCCACCTTCATAGCTCAACTCCACCATACTTGGAAGAGTTTTCCCACGGCCCCTAGATTTCCATGAGAGAGAGAGAGAGAGAGAGAGAGAGAGAGAGAGAGAGAGATCATGCAGCCACACTTCTTCTCCTTTGGTTTTCCTCCTTCTCCATGCCTTCCTCCTCCTCTCTAGTTCCCCTCTCCCTTGAGCTCTGATACCAATCTAATATCAAAGGGGACTAGACCATGAAAATCACCACACAAGCATGCCATATATAGGCTCGTAGGCATCTAGATATAACACCCCTTGACCATATTTCCATACAGGACCTTGGCTTGGCCCTGGGCTTGATTAAAAAATCCTCCAAGACAAACAACAACATAATACTCATTTATGTTTGGAAAGCTTTGTGTGTCTACCCTTGTATGCTTAATATTTTGTGCTAGGGGAGACTTATGTGTGCATGCCTACACCCTGATGTTTTGTGTGCCTACACTCTCTATGTCTAGGGAATCATATTTATCTCTCAAGAGAAGTAGTTTGTGTGAGTGCAATAGCTTTATGTTTTTTGTAGCACAACTCTCAAGAGAAGGGTTGTAAGGGTGTGAGATTTGTTGCCATTTTGTGTGGGAACACCCTCTTCTCATCATAATACCTATGTGGACAAAACCATACCTATGTGGACACAACCATGTGACTATGCCTATGTGGAATCCATGTGTGCAACCTAGTTGGCAATACCTGCGACATAATCAATGATGTGTGCTACAATGCCTAGATGAAGGATATAAAATACACACGCTTTTCAAGCTAATCAATCTACCACTTTTCATGTGTCTACACTCTATCCACATTTTCCTTAGCATTTTGATCATATTACAATTAACATGAATGCAAATCTTGATCATCCTCCCTAATTTTCCAGTTTGATTGGACATCCAATGGTCTACACTTCTCTATTGTGGAATGTGCATAATGTGAAACTAAAATATCTACCTCACTCTTAACGCTTTTGATATATGGGACCCAATGCTACAATGCACATAGTTTGGTAAATACGAAAATGGATGCCACTTTTGTAATTATGTGCATACCTCACCAAGGAGTCTAGGCCCTAGAAAAGGCACAATGACATACATTTTATCATTAAATATGCGTGATTTTCTTTGGAAATTTACAAATGTCAAGTTTTCTTAATTAAAAAATAAAAAGTTTGATGCATGGGTCATAAAAGATGTGTCCGAAGTGCTTCCTTAGTACAAAAATGAGGCTCAACATGAATTTTGAGCCCAATAAGAGTTTTTCAAAAATTAAAGATTTTTCCCACTTCATTTGGGCTATTTACGGATAAAAATATTTTTTGGTCTAAAAATGCTCATAAAATGGTAAAAAATAGCCTAATAATAGCATGAAATTTCTCCAATTTCCACATAAGCAATGGTTTCCTCCTTGCTTAAGCTAAGAGTGAGTTTATAGGCCAAGAATGAGCTCTTTTGAACATCTAACAGAGACAATACAGCAATTCCATCTCAAGGTTCTAGTGTAGTACCATGCTATTTCCACTACATGTGTGAGGCTGTGAAGCCACTTACTAGGGTTTCCCTTCTTCAATTAACCACTTGAGCTTCTCTAATAAAGTTTTAAACCTTCCATGAAATGGTCACAATGGAAAATTGAAGTGTTAATTTAGGGTGTTCATCAAAGAAAAAGAGCACTACATATATGCAATTGAGAGCAAGGCTACACCAAATCTTCATAGAATAAGAGTTTTGTGTTGATGTTGGTCCTTTTTTAAAGTTAAGCTTTGATGGATGGACTGTTTCTCTTTTTTTTGTGTCTTTTACTTTGAATGGTTTGCAATTCAATTGATTTTTATTTGAACCCTTCTAGTCAGAGGCCCAACGTTTGCCTAACTGCACTGTGCACTCGCTGACACAAATTTGGTGAACCCAACACGAAGTAGGCTAGGGTGAGGGATCAAAAGATTCATTGAAGGTCTCAATACAAATCTTTGAAGCTATGGAGCACCAATATGGGATGCGGTTTGATCTCGTCACAATGAAAATTTCTCAAGCCTTTGCTATGTTTATAATAGCCAACTGCTGAAAGAAGGGAGCTTTTGTCAACAACCAAAACCTTTATATCAGGGAAAAAGGAAATAAACCAATTTGATGGTACAAAGTTTTGAGCTAGTTGTGCTAAGGGGAACTAGAAGGGGAACTAGAAATGAACAGGGGGGAAGCATTCAAATTATCCTTGAAGGAGGAGTATTTCATGGAGGACTCTGAAAGGGTGACAAAGAGAACATTCCTACAGTGGGTAGCTAGGCCAAAAGAGGAGCTTTCACCTACCAAGCTTATAAGGGAATTTGAAAGTCCCTATGATCAACCATCAAGGATTAAAATGACTACCCTCAATTGAGAGAAAATAGATCTCTTTTTGTAATCTATAGAGAAAGATATTTAAGAGAAGCTGGAATTACTACTTGAGGACAAATATGTTGAACAAGGCTAAAAGACTGATTTACATGAGGTTGAAGATGCGGTATCATTGCTAGTGATAGTTGTTGTTTGGCTATCTAGATCTTCCAAAGTGAGCTAACTTACCCTATCAGAATCACTCAAACACTGTGGCTATCCTCACACTTTTACTGTACATAGGCGTGTGTGAGCGAGGGGACTTTCTGGCCCATATCTCCTTGAAACCCTCAACTAGCTAGTCATTAAGCTAGTTGAGCCAAATAATTTTTTTTAAAAAAAATAAATAATATTATGGCCCATTTGCATTGTTTGTAAATATTTCATGGTATATAGGGCCTAAAAATAGGGATTTTTAAGAATTATTTTTTTATTTATTTAAATATTTCTACCTAGGTGTGCGTTATTTACCTAAGTATGTTATGTACATTGACTTACCGTTACCATGGTTCTCTTATATTGTACATACTCTTTATTATATAAATATATATTTTCATGCAAGCCTCTCTAAATCTTGGTGTGAATCTACTCCAAGAAAAAATCACGAAAATACCTTTCACCTAGTCATTCTCTTTTACTAAATTTCCATTTTTTTACATGCATTTTTTCTTACTTCTTGTAAAACTCAATAAAAATAAATGAAGACCCCCTCATTTGATTCCCTATATTTTCATTTTTTTTAAAACATTATATATATATATATATATATATACACAACTAACTCTATAATTTCAGATTCCATGAATTGTTTATATACTAACATGTTTTTTTCCATCATATTCATATATCATCTTTGTGAATAATCTTAATCCATGCATATTTTCAAACCCTCAAGAATCTATTAGGTCATGCTCTCATGTAAGGATGGGCTTACTCTTGGAGGATTATGTAAATTCAACAAAAGGGGGGGGGGACTTAAGACTTTTGTGGAAGGAAATACATGCAATTTGGTGGGATTTTTGACATCCTCCTCCACTCCATGTTTGAGGAAGTTACAAAAATAAAAACTTTAGCTCATAAGCTGAAATAATAACCTCAAAAGTTTTTATAATTTTTGGAGCTGCTAGAGGTGAAATATGATTTTTTTGGTGGATCCTAGTCTGCCCACTTTTTCTCACAAGTCACCCTAGTCTTCTCTCACCTCCATTCACTTCCACACACACACATTCATTCCTCTCCATACCTCACTCAAACATACACCTTCCATGGTTTCTCTTACCCTCGTCACCATTAACCTCCCCTGTCACTTCCATGGCTCTCATATGAACTCTACATGAATATACACCATCTCTATGCCTCTCTCTATTACCTCTAAAGCACAATTCCTTTTTTCAGCATGTGAAACCTTGATTAATCTCTCCAAATTAAGGAATTGTCATCAACAACATCGTCACTTTCATCATGATGTTCAACTTTTGTGGGGCCGTGGCGTACGAAGAAAGAAGAAGAAGAGGATCGGCAATCATTTCTGAGAACCTACACAAGTAAGTTCAGAACTTCTTCAAAGCTTCACCATCATAAGGATTTACTCACTTCATTTAACCATCTTACTTCAACTATCCACCTCATTCTATCCATTGTAAATATATCATTAACTTTTTAGTGATTACTAACATTAACCACTAGCATACTAACACAAAATATCCATTGACGTAAGTTACCATAAAAAACTCCTCACCTCAAGACATGTACATGAAAAACTGTCTCGCTCTCTCTCTCTCTCTCTCTCTCTCTCTCTCTCTCTCTCTCTCCCCCCCCCCCACTTAACTCTTTAGTTTCACCCTATCTACCATCAATAATGCCTATCTCTTGAACCCTCATCCATGACTCAAGCAGACAAAAAAGGCTCGCAATTTTTTTTTATTAAAAAAAAATTCTAATCTTGATTTGATTTGATTATTGTGTAATTAAGGCTATCAATAAATTTAATGTGGGGCCTCCAACCTTTAAATAGACATCTCTCCTTCTTGTAAAGCATCTCCAATATCTACGCAGCAGCCCAACACTCTATACACAAGGAGAGATTTAGGTGTAGTCATAACCTTGTGAGCTTCACACTTGGTGTGAGAGAAGCTTGGATGCTACACATTGCAAAGAGAGAGAGTGTGATTTTCCTACCTCAAACCCCTATTATACATGCTCTTCCACTATCAAAAATTGAGGTTTTGGTGCTTCAAAGGCATTCTAGGCTTCAAAATCTTTGTCCTTCAACTTGTGTAAAGTTCTTTGGCGAATGCAAGGTGACTTGTATCTTTAAATTTCTGTCATTTGAGCTTGTTTGAGAAAGTGATTAGTGTATTTTCATTGCCAACTTCTTACTCATTGTAAGAGTGTATGGTGGTGAGAGGTGTCCCATAACCCTAAGACAGTTTGTGTGTGTGTGTGTGTGTGTGTGTGTATGTGATGGGGATGTTTTAGCATTCACTAAGCATTGGATTAGTTTTGTGAAAGCCCTACGATAGTGTCATAATGAACCATCTCCATTTGCAAGTCACAAACATGTGTGTATGTGATGGCGACGTTTTAAAATTCACTAAGCATTGGATTTATTCTGTGCAAGCTCTACGATAGAGTAATAATGAACCATCTCCATTTGCAAGTCACAAACGCGATATTACGCAAGTTCCATTACTATCTCTCTTTCCTTCGCTCTAGATCTCTCTGCTCCATTTGGTGTGTGTCTTGGTGTGAAATTCTTTTGTATGTGTTTTGTTGTGTCTCTACTTGGTCGTCGTGACAAAACATCTCTTGCGTCCTAGCTTGCATCTCATAATTAGGTGGTGCCCCTTCACTTGTTTGGCTGTGGGTTAGTTGTTGTTTTTTATAACTTGTGGTTTCCCCAGCCCCAATTGAGTAGTACAAGAGCCTCCAGAGGTATTGAGAGGTCGCCTCTCTTGCTGCCTACCCTGGATTGCCTCAATTTTGGTGCCCCCATTGAGAAGGGATTGATATCTATCATTGTTGCATATTGCATAAATGTTTAGCTGTTAGCATTATCAAGTAGATTGCATGAATCACAAAAATTTGTATGATCCATTTATTCCATTGCAAGACAAAAAACACATATCATTGTGAGTACTAGATTATAGTTTGGACGAGTAATTTGTAGAATTTTAGGCCCTCTTAGGTTGGCCGAGATAAATGCTTTAATAAAGATTTTTAATTTGCCTCTCATTAGGTACAGCCTTAGTGGGGATCATGTATATATTTTTATTCTATTTTAATCATTATCATGCATAGACCATGGATAATGGCCCAAGAATAGAGGATTTTGCCTTTGATTTCATTCCACACTTTCAAATAAACATTGCAATTAGTAGAAAGATCCCAATGTATGGTGTTCATCTTTGGTGCCCAAAGAGTAGGAGAAATTCTCGCGTCACCAAACCCTATCATCCTGCCTCTTGTTGACTATCATATATCACTTTATGTGCGTATTTTTATTTTATTGTAGAATAGATTTCAATCTTAAAAACATTATTGTGTAAATCGTTATAAGAAAGAAGAAAAAGAAATGTATTATCACTTTGAAATTGATTCAATGGAGGCCCAATGCAAAGTGTCAGGATATCCTCTCCTTTTTGGAGATCCGAACGAGGATGTCAAGTTATTTCTAGCAAATTTCAATAAGGCTTGCCGCATAAAAAGAGTGATCGGAGATGAGGAATGCTTAAACACCATATTAGAGAGTTTGAGACTTTAGAGCCAATTTGAGAATCACCAATGTCTTAAAGATTTCGTCATATGGACAAATCTCAAACTATTTTTTAAGGCCAAATCCTTCCACAAGGTGTGATTGAAAAGATCTTTTGAGCCATGCTCTCAAGAATCACTACAAGAGGCTATTCATATTAGCGACGCTCACACAGCGACGCTCAAAAAACAATTCCCGACGTCGCTATGAGCGTCGCAAATTTCTTTGTAAATTTGCGACGCTTATAGCGACGCCGGCTGGGCTAAAAAAATAACCTAGCGCGCCCAAAAACTCAGATATCATATCTGAGTTTTTCGGCGCCCTCAAGCAAGGAGCAGGTAACTCTCTCCCTCTCTCTCTCTCTCTTTTTCTTCTCCACACACACACACACACACACACACACACACACACACACACACACACGAGGAGAGGAAGGAGAGCCAGGTATGCTCCTTCCCTCTCCTCATTCTCATGTTCCCTTCCCCTCTTTCTCTCTCCCTCTCTCACACAAACATACACACACACAGTGTTTTTGAGAGAGAGAGAGAGAGAGAGAGAGAGAGAGAGAGAGAGAGAGAGAGAGTACAAACATTAAAAAAAACGCACACACACATACATAAACAAAGAATGCACACACACATTGAGAGAGGAAAAGAGAGAGAGAGCATGCATAAACAAAAAACTCACGCATTGAGAGAGGAAAAGAGAGAGAGAACATGCATAAACAAAAAACGGACACATTGAGAGAGGAAAAAAGAGAGAAAACATGCATACGATCCAAAAAAACGCACACACATTGAGAGAGAAAGAGAGAGAAACTAATTTAACGTCGTAGGAAACTAATTAAAATTAAAAGACCTAAAGATCTAGCCGACGAGGAGTTGAACTCAAGACCTATTATTCAAGAGGGAAATGGCATAATCAATTTATCATACTTTGCATGGGTGATAGAAAGGTTATACCATTTATCTCTTTTTATTGGCACACACATCCACACACGCGCACACACACAATAAGAAGAGAGTTATAACGTCGTAGGAAACTATCTTAAAAGACGTTAAAGATTAGGTTAGATGTAGACTTACGTTAAATTAGATTTAGGTTTATTTAAGTTAAATTAGATTAGATTTAGGTTTATTTTTAACTAGATTTACGTTTATTTACGCTAGATTTAGATTTACGTTATATTATATTAGATTTAGGTCTCCATAGACTGCGATGCCTGCATGAAGCGGGTGAAGAAAGCCCTCAATGGAATATAGGGTATTGCTGCCTTCACTCATGGTGGGCTCCGTCGATCCAAAAGTACTGGTGAAATGTCTTCAGAAGATAGGGAAGAAGGTGGATCTTCAGGGCGGCAAGAGTCACTACATCCCCGACACAATGACCATCTAGACAACCTCTAGTCATTCAACAGCAACTTCAAAGTTAGTAACAAGAGCAAGAACGGTCTAAAGGGCCAATTGCTGTCGTCAGATGTGGATGGAGATGAGGCAGCGTCACCGCCGGAAGTTAACTCTCACATCTTTAGTGATGAGAATGCCAACTCTTGCCGAGTTATGTGAAAAATTATGTGTTAAATCAGTTTTAAGGTTCTTATAATCCCTGTTAGTTTAGTTCTTTGTTTTTAATATAACATAATTTACGTTAGATTTAGATTTATGTTATATTAGATTAGACTTAGGTTTATTTAGGTTTACCCACACACACACACACACACACACACACACACACACACACACACAGAAGAAGAGAGTTTTAACGTCGTAGGAAACTATCCTAAAAGACGTTAAAGATTAGGTTAGATGTAGACTTACGTTAAATTAGATTTAGGTTTATTTTTAGTTAGATTTACGCTTATTTACGTTAGATCGAGTCCACGCAAGAATTACTTACGGTTTAGGGTTTAGAGTTAGACAAACAGTGAAAAGATCTGCTGTGAAAAGATGTTAAGATGCTGTGAAGTGCTACAGCTAGAGTAGAGGCAAAGGGGTTTTGTCCACTACATGCAGTATCATGTAGACGTGGGTGTGTAGATTTCTTGTACCCACAAATATAGGTATTGACCAATAAAGACGAGATTATAACCCGGTGGTTCTGATCTCCGTGCACCTCTAGACCGAGGTGTGCGGGGATTGGACATGACTAGAGAATGTGAGGTAGAGAGAGAGAGAGAGAGAGAGAGAGAGAGAGAGAGAGAGAGAGAGAGATAAGACTAAGAATGCCAATAGAATATTAAATTTGTTGTCCAGGTTATAAGATTTTTATCCTCATTATGAGTAGTGACGAGGATGTAGGACCGTCCAACCGAAACACCTATCTCTCAACGAGGGTCTTATGTCCTTGTAATCAATGCAAGCATGCTGTGCGACGGACAAGACGTGTTTCTTTGCAGCACGTTCGCAAATTTGGGGAGTTCGATCCATCTATTATAGATCGAGCTGTTGCCAATTATAACTCGTCGGACTCTGACACTGGCCAACAAGCAACAATCTTGCAACCCAATAGATGTGTTCGCAGGCGCTTTGGTCAAGCAGCATATGTGAGGCCACAAGATGTAGCCTCTGACAGCTTGGGGGATGATCATGCAGAGCACATTCCCAACGAGGCAATGTTTGAGCCCAAGATTGATGAAATGATCGAGACGATCATGGATTCAGAAAGTCTTATCTATGATGATATGAAAAGTGAAGCCGATACGCCATTGTATAATGGAGCACGTATGTCTAGATTGAAAGCACTCCTGGTTCTTCTCAACATGCAGGCAAAGTTTGGATGGAGTGACACTAGCGTCACAGCGCTTTTCAGGTGATCTATTACAATTAGTTTACTTTAATAAAACTCTAAATGTATAATGATCTGATAGATTTTTACACGACTGTATCGTATTTTTATGTTGTGTAGATTGCTGAAAGAGCACATACTACCAGCTGACAATGTGATGCCAGATTCCCGAGATGAAGCAAGAAATATTTTGCGAAACTTGGGGATGGATTACAATTCTATCCACGCTTGTCCTAATGACTGCATTCTTTTCAGAGGGGAATACATAGACATGGAGAAGTGTCCGAAATGTGATTCCGAAAGATATCGAGTAGATCTCCACGGGACAAAAATTCCACAAAAGGTTTTGCGACATTTTCCTCTGCTTCCTCGCATCAAGCATTTCTTCGAATGTAAGTCCATGGCCGCCCTAGCATCATGGCATGAGGAGAATAAATCTTCGGATGCTGTGCTACGAATTCCTACAGATTGCGCAACCTGGAAACATATAGATGGAACATGGTCGGATTTTGCCAGGGAAGCTCGAAATTTGCGCTTAGGCCTGGCTATGGATGGCGTAAATCCATTTGGTCAAAGATCAACATCTTACAGTGTATGGCCCGTTGTCATCGTCAACTACAACATTCCCCCGTGGTTGACTACGAAGAAGGGGCACCTATGGCTAAGCTTGATTGTGCCAGGGCGATATAAAGTGGGGAATATGGATGTGTATCTTCGTCCACTATTGGAAGAGCTACAACAATTATGGATTGGCATAAACGTGGTGGATATGAGCCGACACACAGGACGACGGAATGCTTTGATCAGAGGCATTCTAATGTGGACCATGCATGACTATCCCGGGCTAACAGAATGCTCAGGTGATCTATTGACACTCCTCACTCAGACACTGTAAATCTTGTTTTTTCCCATAGTTGATCTATTATCATGTGTATACATGCAGGGCTTCAAACAAGCGAATACAGAGCATGTGTCACATGTGGACCTAGACTGAATGCACGTAGGGCACCCTCACTGAAGAAGCAAATCTACAAAGGTCATCAAGCGTATCTTCCAGAGAATCATGTGTTACGCGATGGCTTTTTGGGAAGAGAGCCACCAAGGATGTCTGCACAAGCATGGTTAGAGCAGAAGGAGATGTGCGATGACGGATTGCCTCCAGGGATGAAGAGACTATCTCTATGGTACGAGTTACCATACTGGCCCCGACTCATGATCAATCACTTGCTCGATCCAATGCACATATTCAAGAATGTGGGTAATCTACTATGGGACCATCTGACCGGCAAGAAAGATACTTTGGGAGCCAGAGTTGACCTTAGAAATGTGGATCGTATGGAGCAATATTGGCCGCAAACAGCGTCTGATGGATCGACAAAACTCCCTAAAGCACCATGGATTTTCACAGGAGCCCAAGAACGCAAATAAAAAGAGACCATTCGATCTTTGCGGACCCCCACTGGCGTAATGCACTCGCTCCGAACGTGTTTTACTAAAGAAGGAAAGCTTACCGGTTTGAAGTCACACGATTGGCATAAAATGTGTCAGGTACGTTCATAGTGGACTTTAATATCATTGCATAAAATGTGGACTTTAATATCATTGCTGCACATACTTTACAGTTTATTTTACCGGTTGCCATTGAGGGATGTTTGTCTCTCGACATCCGTAACACAATCTACAAACTTGCAAAGCTGGTGCAATGGATCTCACAAAAGGAGATCAACGTAGACTCCATACCATTCGCCAAACTAAATGCTGCGGAGCTTGTGTGCATGTTTGAGAAACATTTTCCTACTACCATGCTAACCATTCAGGTGCATCTTCTTGTTCACATAGTTGATGAGGTGGAAATAGCTGGCACAGTTCATTCCAGATGGATGTTCTTCTTAGAACGTTTCATGAAAACGCTTAAGGGATATGTGCATCAAAAGGCACGCCCAGAGGGTAGCATGGCAGAAGGTTGGTTGGTATCAGAGTCCCTAGTGTACATTGGAGAGTGGCTAGACGGATTTGATAAAGCCCGGGACACGCTATGGTGAACCATAGATGATGAGCGCATATCTGGGATTGTCATGTGCAATCTCGGTGTGGAGAAGAAGATGACGGAAGATCTAGAGGCTAAAATCAACCGATTTTTCATGCTTCACAATCCAGTGATGCAAAAGTGGATTTCACAATATGAGTATGCAAAGCAAGAGCGACAAAGGGCACGAATCGAGTGGAGACGGGGAAGATGACCACCGATGCACTATCTAGCGGTTCTGGAGAGCCTACCAACCTTCATGAGCTTAAGATGGTTGCACAACCAATTGAAAAGCGAACAACAATGCGGTGACGAAGTGACTAAGGAAGAGTGGGAGTACTCTCGGGGTTGCGCGACCAAGGTAAATTTGCAATGTACGACTAGCAAGTGACTTTATTTATAAATGGTTGAACGGCCACTCATAATCTTTGTTCGTTGTAGTTTAAGTCATACACAGCAGCATGGTGTAAAGGAGCTACAAAATGAAACAGAGGATATGTGTTTAAACGAAGAGCTCTATATAGATATAGGAAGTTATGCTGAGTTATGCGAGGATGAGAGAGAGATCTCTTAAAGCCACAAATATTGTATTTGAACAATTTTGCTCCGTGTTGTAAAAGATCTGGCTCTCTAAGTACCTTCCATGGTGTATAACTCTCTTTTCTACTCGCGCTCACATCTTTTGATTGAAAATTCTGAGTTTTTGACTTGCCTCTTCTATCACTCAATTCATTGCGTCATTGTATTTATATGCGTCATTACGTCATTGTATTTAATGGTCTTTGCGTCATTGTCTACTCTATTCATTCAATATTAAGTCTAAATATTCGTGTGTTTAATGCAGGTATGGATGATGAGGAGTTTCTTTCTTCTTTGTCACCGCAGCAGAGACAGTGGTACGTGGAGCGTCATCGCTCTGGCGCATCATCGCGCGTTCCTACTCCATCCGCATCTCCCTCTCTTTCAGAGCATTCGGCGCACTCCGAAGCTTTGGCGTCGACGAGACGAGCTTCACACTCGTCTAGACACCGGCGCTCTAGTGGTGGCGGTGGCGGTTGTTGTGGGGATTCCGCCACCGATGCCTCCACACCGCCTCGTGTTCGACAAGGCTCTTTACCCTCCCCTTCTTTGCCCGCCCCCACACCAGCCACATCATCGCCATCTACGCCAGGTTTTGCACGGCTGACTGTTCCTAGAAGCTACACACCTCTACCTACTCCGCCAGGAGCCACCCCACTCGACACTCCTCGCTTCGGGGCCCAGACGCCGGTGGAGACACCTGACGTCCGTACCCCCATCGACATACCGCTAGAGACCCCTGCCGGGACACCCAGGTTCACGCGTCACCGACCAGAGGGCTTGTCTTACTCCGTCGACTTCAGCGGCGGCATCATCATGGATGATGACGGCAAGAAGGTGATCTCGCGCATGCGTGGTCTTTGATCTCAGCTGTTTAGACACTACATACTAAACAAATGGAGTGAAGTACCAAGTGATTTAAAAAACAGAGTCATCAGCATACTTCATGATGAGTTTCCCGTTCCAACACGGGATCAGCGCTTCAATGAAGACCTGATGAAGATTCGAATTCGTGAATACTGCAAACACAAGCGTTCCGAAGTGCAAAAAGCAATCAAGAATGGGTGGAACAGGCCAGATTGGCTGGCCAAAGAAGATTGTAAGAATGCGAAGAAAGCAGCGCGCGAGAATCCCGACAAGTGGAAGCAACAAAAGGATGCAGCCAGAGCGCGAGTAGAGGCAGGGAGCTCGCACCACTTCGGGAGCGGTGGATGGGCATCATTTGAGGCCAATTTTGTAAGAGTTTTTGCATTGCTCTTTATGTTCGATAGTTTAGGGTTTATGAGTTTTTTAATTCTAACATAATGAAATCTTTGTATGTTTTGACAGTGGTCGATGACAGGACGTGATCCCACACCGTACGAGCGCGAGTACGCAGGCAGGAAGGGCTTAAACGCCCTGATGGACATTCTCAGTTCTCACGGCGGCATGGTTAGTATTAGGATTTACTCTTTTCTATTTTTTGTATTGTTTTATAAATGTCGTTATATATTTATACTTACTGAAAGCTGTCTTCTTGTCTTTTTTTGCAGAATCCGACAGATACGCCGCTTGGACGCGATGAGACGTCTGACTAGACAACGTCAGTTTAGCCGCAGCTAGATAGCATTAGTTTAGGGTTTCTCATAGCTTATGTATCATGAGACGGATTTTATACGTCTTTTTGAACCATGTATATTATTACATTTGTCACCGCAGTTCCTTTTGCCAATCAATTGTTTATGCCTATGATGTTGTACAATTGTCATTATTACATTTGCCAATCAATTCATTTTGCCTATGATGTGTACAATTGTCAATTTTGCAAACAATGCGTCTTGTGGGTGACTATTTTGGGTCTATTATCTACCCTTACACTTTTTTTAAAAAGTGAATCAAGTACAATATGGTTGATGGGTGGCAGGGCATTCAATGCCCTACCACCAAAAAAAAAATCTCTCGGGCGTCGCTATAGCCGTCGCTATTTATGGCTTTGTAGCGTCGCTATAGTCTTCTGTGTAAACGTCGCTATAACCGTCGCTATATAGCGACGCTCTCGTAGTGACGATTTTAACGACACCGGGGGTTATAAAAACCCAGTGTCTTTCCGTCGCTAACAGCGTCACAAGAGCACACAACTTCTTGTAGTGAATTTGGTTAAGATTTGGCCATTTGATTAAATCTTAAGTTCATTTTGAAAGTGGAAATTAAGAAATTGCTCAATTTTCTAATATGGTGTTCTTAGAAATGTTGAGGAAGGATGCTAACACTTATCAATTTGCCTTGTACAAGCTGTACGCCCTAAGGGACAAACAAAGAAATATGAGGAGTGAGAGCCACGACCCATGTTAAAATTCTCTTCTTCTTCTTCTTCTCCTTCTTCTCTCTCTCTCTCTCTCTCTCTCTCTCTCTCTCTCTCTCTCTCTCTCTCTCTCTCTCTCTCTCTCTCTCTCTCTCTCTCTCTCTCTCTCTAGCAGATTGTCTTCCAAGTCTGCCCTAGCCATGCTCTAGTCACGGGCTGTACTGTCTCCACAATCCGCAAAGTCATCATCTTGCCTTGCGTCTTGTCTTGCTTTGGTGCTGAACTCACCATTTGAGAATCAAGTTTTGCACTGGCTCAAGCTACATGTCCCTTATCAGGTCTTGGTGAAGGGTGAGTTCTCTAAAGTTTTGGATTTGGGTACCCCCAATAATCAAATCCATAGTAGAGGCTTTTTTTGTTAAGACCAAAATGCCAAGCAATACTCCAAAGACTTCTGGGAGAACACGATCAAGTTTTGTTGTCGTGCTTGTCGCTCCCAGTAAACTCGATCATATTTCCCATCTCTAAGTTGTCCTCCATTGCGTCATGGGAGAATATTTTGGCCTCAAACCCCATTTTAGAGAGTTAGAGGCATGATTTGACTTCGTGGTCTGCCTCACCACCAACAAGGTATAAGAAGTCAAAGCCAAAGTCACTCAGGTTCACTCGTCGATAGCTATTGCCAACGTGAAAAATTTATGTGACAAATCAGCTTTGCGAAGAAATAAAATAATTATGAAAAATCCCTATTTTTAGACCCTATATATCATGAAATATTTACAAACAAATGGGCCAGAATATATTTTTGTTTCTGTTTTTAACTACTTATTTGGCTCAACTTGCCCAATGAATAGCTAGTTGAGGGTTATAAGGAGATATGGGGAGAGTCCCCTAACTCACACATGCCTATGTACAATAAAAGGGTGAGGATAGCCAGAATGTTTGATGATTTTGATAGGGCGAGGCAGCTCACTATGGCAATTCTAGATAGCCAAAAAATGGCTATCATTAGCCCTCCCCCAAGATGATGGTACATTCATGTACCATCAAAAGGCATCTTTTCCAATGAGAGTGGTTCCAAGCTATTTCTGGTGCTTTGTGACTCAAACAAGTCTTCATTTTGTAGTTCTTCTTCACCTTGTCTTGAACTACTGACACAAACCAAGCTAGAAGACTTACATGATGATATAAATTGTTGGTGATGCTCTTGCAGATCCTTTGGTAGAGTGTGACTCAAGTAGGGATTTAGTCAATACCCATTCACCTTCTAAGGATGCTCTTTGCCATCTAGATCCATGAGCTGATAAAAACTTAGTTTAAATGATTTTTTTGACCACATACGGACCTTGCCATTTGGTGTTGAATCTGGCATCAAACCTATTGTCAAGTCAATTGTCATACCTTAACACCAAACTACCTTCCTTTATACCCTTGTCCTTGGCCTTGTTATCAAGCTTCTCCTTTGCTGACATAGATTTCCTGTTGTAGCACTCGCAAGTTGCTTCTCTTTTTCACTCAAGCTCAGCTAAGGTAAGAAGTTGATCCATCCATGCTTCTTGATTATCTTCTGCTACTTTGCCATGAAGTTGCATTGTTGGAATGTTGAGCTCCGTTGGCTGTAAAGCTTCATTACCATAGATCAAGTTAAATGGTGTGAACTTCGCGGCCTCCCTGTATGTGATTCAATATTCCCACAATGCTCCATCCATGAATTCATCCCACAACTTTGTCGTTTTCTTCACCATCTTTGTGATGATGCATGCAATGACACCATTAGCCTTCTCCACCAAACCATTTGACTGTGGATAGTAGGGTGTGTTATGGCGATGTAGAATATGAAGATCTTCACAAACTTGTATGAGTAAACCCTTCCTAAACTTTCTTACCGTGCTCTCATTTACCTTTACCACGTTACCATTTTGTGTGCAAGCAAGATCACCTTGTTCTCACCTATATAACATTCGTTAGGATTGAGCTGACCTCCCATGCTGTACAATGTCTTCAAACCTTCTTCTACCCTTTTGTAGATGCAATGATTTTGAACTATAAATGTAAAAGTCATTAATAAAAACCCAAAGGTAATTTCCAAAAAGTGCTTGAAAAACCATGTTCATGAAGCATTGAAAAGTTACAGGAGTATTTGTCACATCAAATGGCATGACTCTGAAAGCATAACAACCCAAAGGAGTCACGAAGGTTGTTTTCAATTGATCCTCTAACGTGATACCTATTTGAAAGTAGCCCCATTAGCCATCACACACAATTTACTTCTCATGATCAACTACCTCATGTAGTATCTCATCCTGAAATGGGAGGGGAAAGTGATCTCGCTTGGTTGCCTCATTGAGTGGCCTATAGTCCACACACACCCTACAGTTTCCATTATTTTTAGGAGTGACCACAATTGGCTGGGGAGACCCACTCTAAATTCTCCACTAGATAAATGAAACTTACTACTAAAAGATTTCTTACCTCCTTGAGTAAAGCATGCTCCTTGATGACTCCTAGCCTTTGTAGTTTTTGAGCCTTAGGTGTGGCCTCTAGATTTAGCTCGATCTTGTGGTGAGCATCATCTACTCCACACACATCTATGTAGTCTATAGAAAAAATCCTAGGAAACTTCCTCAGCACACATTTGAGCTCTTCTCTTACTTCCTTTGTAAGTGTTGTCGATAGCATACCTTCTATCATCCCTTCAAATTGCACATTTTGGTTCCCTTGGGAACCTACCTCCTGCAAACCTTGACAAGAGGTCTGTTGGTTGTTTGGCTCAAACCTCATCCCAATGACTTCAATGGAAGACTACTCTTTTGTAGTGCTACCAGTCCACTCTTTCTCCGTCTCACTTTGCGATGATTCTTCATGGAGTTCCTTTTCTTGACGTTGCTCCTTCATGTCAAAGACAACCTTTTTATGATTATCATTCCTTCAAATCAACTTTTCACTTTCCCAATCCTGCAAAGCTTACATTTCATTAGCCATGGTCTTCCTAGGATAAATGGATAGCCACTTCCCTTGGTCAACATAACATAAATATACATTGCCTTCTTAATGCCAAAGGTCTGCACAATTTTTTTTCTACAAATGCCTACGCACCTAGCCTTGCTATTGTTTGCCTTTTTTTTTAAAAAGATATCTCATGGATGTGCATGCCTAGTCTTTGCATAAGGCCCTATGTCATGGTGCAAATCTGTGCGCCCCCATCCACTAGACCTTTCCTAACTAACCTGCCTTTGATGTGACAATCTAGCACATGTGAAATATCCTCATTCATTTTAGCTTGTGCAATCTTCACAAAGGGCACATTATCTTTTACATTTCTCCTAGTGCTAACCGCCTTTGTTAGCTCTCTTTTAACTTGTGGAAACAATGCAAGAAATTGAGGCCATGAGATATTAGGATTTACCTCTCATGTATTCAAATAGGTTCAATATGGAGCCATAGCATGTACAAGAGAAAAGTCCTGGAGGTTGATATGACATCAAGTCCTCTTGGCTTCCTTGGTCTCCTTCGCCTTTTTGGCTTGTCCATGGTCACTTTGTGGTGTGACTTCTTCTTTCTCCTAACCTCTTTCATGATTGTGCTTAATGCCATTTTCTTCCATGTAAATCGCATTTGAATTTTTCACCTCTACCACATGCACATTTGGATCTGGCAAAGGTGGAACTCCTTCTATCCCTTGTGGAGGTGGTCTTACCCCATTTGGTCTTTACAAAAGGATTGGTTGTTGACTAGTTCCTTCACTTCCATCCATCCCTGGGTAATTCAAACTAGGTCTCTCTGGCTCCCCATGGGACCAAGGACAATTATACATCCCATGCCAAGATTCTCCACAATTCCAACATTGTAATACCCTCGTGGACACACACCTTTCCTACTAGAGAGAATGTTTGGTGAGGGAATGCCCGACCCCCTTGAGGAAGTGGAGATTCCATCTTCACCATTCTCTTGTCAGGGTCCTACGTCCCACAAGATGCCATTAAATGTTGCCAAATTGATGGATTTCATGTCTTCAGAAGTTAGAACCACCATCATGTCCAAACTATATAAAGACCCCGAGCTAGTCTCAGCTCTTCGAGCCTTCCTCAATGGAGAATTACAGGCCGGATTACCACAGTTTGCACATATGAACAAACCTGACTCGGTAATGAATGATGAGGAACATTGCCCATCGGCCGGAATATGTCATGGAATCTAAGCAACGAAACCATCGCGGTCAACCCAAAAAAATCAAGTTTGATACCCAAGGACCAGGTATTTCTAACATTCCGCTGCAAATTAGTGACAATGATGATGATATTGGATCTCAAAAAGAAACAACCACACCTTTGTCATCTCAAAGAAACAATGTGTTTGAGAGTGATGTGCCACGCACTCAGTGGGCCCTCAGGAGAATGCCCATTCAAAGTCAAAGAAAATGTTTTGGAATAGTAGGGAGAAAAAATTGTGACAATATCTTGCATAGTCGCTCAATTGGTCTTGTTGCTCCATGTATATGGTCCGAAAGAATGTTCAAGGGTAAAACAATTGAGCAATGGTTATGGTTTTGTAATCATGATATTTTGCATACTCAATCAATCAAAAGACAACTCAAAGATTTACCTCCTGCTCCAAATGTTTGGCCAGTAGCAAGAGGGACAGATATCTCCACACAGGAACTTGCCGCACTGCATCAGAGTGGATTTCGGACAAAGAATTCAATGGTAAATCCACAACCTCTTGCTGGCGACTGCAAAGAAGGTGGTGGCAGATCGAGGAAGAAAAAGTGGAGGCATGGAATCTCTAAAGAGGCCATGAAGAAACTATCCCAAGAGACCTTAAAGATCTATCCGACAAGGAGAGTTGAACTCAAGACATGTTATTCAAGAGGGAAGTGGCGTAACCAATCTACCACACTTGGGTGATAGAAAGGTTATACCAATTTCCTCTTCTTATTAGCACACACACCCACACCCACCCACCCACCCACCCACACACACACACACACACACACACACACACACACACACACACACACACACACACACACACATACACACCTACACACATACACACAAGAAAAAGAGAATTTTAACATCGTAGGAAACTATCCCAAGAGACCTTAAAGATCTACCCGATGAGGAGAGTTGAACTCAAGACGAGAGAGAGAGAGAGAGAGAGAGAGAGAGAGAGAGAGAGAGAGAGAGCAACAAAATTTTCTTCCTTGCATGCTAAAAGTCCCTCCCACGTATGCATCCACATCGATCTCTTATGGGAAGTTTTAGAAAAAAGACTAAAGTATAAAACCTCTAGGAATTTTCACTTTAAGTTTTCTCCTTTATTTATCTTTTGCCCTCTTTTATTTTAATCTTGTTCTACTTAGAAAAACCACCAAGCCTATGTGGTGTCAAGGATAACCAATTTTGTACCACCATCCCTTGCTTTTAGCCTTAATGTCTTTGCATGCCCTGGGTGTGTTGAAGCGAGTATATTGTTTTTGCAAGCTTCTAATTTCGAGCTTTTGCTATCAAAACCATTTTTGCAAGCTTTTTGACTTTAGTCTTAGATCCTTTTTAACAACACAAAAAATGTTAGCCCAAAAGAGAGACACTACTATACCCTTCACACCAAAAAACATGTATAAGTTCTTCAAAACATGACTTCAGATTTATAGCCTTTTCTAACGACACAAAAATGCAAAAAAAGAGACATTACTAAGGGTACACACCAAAGACCATATATAAGCTTGCAACAAATTAACTTTAGATTTTAAGCCTTCTCTATCGCCACAAAAAATGTTAACCAAAGAAGAGACATTACTCATACGATACATACCCAAAAATGTGTTTAAGTTTCCAAAATTCCTAATTTTGACCTTGTACATTTGGCAGATATGAACCATAAACCATACATCTATAACGAAGAGATTCAAAA
Source organism: Adiantum capillus-veneris (assembly GCF_014529385.1). NCBI lineage: Eukaryota > Viridiplantae > Streptophyta > Polypodiopsida > Polypodiales > Pteridaceae > Adiantum > Adiantum capillus-veneris. The sequence goes on along the minus strand of NW_028221404.1, from coordinate 525,559 downwards.
AAGTAATAATTCCCCAACTTATACATAAGAGATGACTCCCTTGATGCATAGCTCTAGATGACTTTCTATAAGGTTTACGTTCACTACACGATAGGGCTTATCTTACGGGTTTGTCCTAATACAAATGCAAGGTCTATGGGAGTTAGTGTTGGCTGATGTGAATGACCATGTGCACTTTTGGTTGAAGACCAAGTACGTGCACATACACATAGTACATGTGCTTACATGCTAAAAAGGCTTTATGTGTATATTCTCTCTTCTGAAAATTGGGGTAAGTGCACCTAGGTTCAGCCTTTATGTGGACATCATAGAAACTTTGTCAAGACTCAAAAACCTATATGTTGTTCACTTTATTGTTTCTCTTCCAATAATGTTGCAACTATACTTGCAACTGACTCCAATCTCTTTTGTGCATCTTTGGAAATACCATGTCTCCACTTGCGTCTCCTGCTACTGGATCCCCCCTCTGTAAGACTAGGAAACATATTGTTCATGTTTTATAATGGTGTTGCAAAATTTGGAAATTAAAAACCACTTCAAACTAGGTTGTCACTCTCTTCCTTTGACACTTTGGTTCCAATATCCACTTTCCAAAACGACAGGTGATAATTTAACTTGTTTCTATACTCTTTGTGTGTGGCTCACGTTATGATTGCAGAACCATATCCACTGTGCAATTGTCTTGTCTTTAAAAGTTCTCTCATACCAAAGAAAATTGCACAACCAATCCCACTTGACGGCTCTGTAATTTGTTACCACAATTTTTCCTCCCTTCCATACCAAAACATTTCCTCATGCAATTGGTTGTGGCATCCTACATATAGCCGAGTCTTTACGTGCAACTTTGACCTCTTCAATACACCTTGCTAAGTCCTCTCCTTGCTTCACTGGAATTCTCTCTCTTGCTTCATTGTCACTTACATTTATCTCTTCATTATCCTCTGTATTAAATTGTATACTCCATGGTCTCCTTTTGGATTTGAGTTTCCTTGCTTCCATTACATATCCAAGTTTATGTGAACTTGTATTGCTTCACTTGCTTTCTTCTTCTGCTGCAATGTGTGTTTGTCACCTAATTCCATCACAAGCTCCTCATACAAGGCTAAATGCAAGGGATGGTGGTACAAAATTGGTTCTCCTTGACATTACCTTTTGATGGTGCTTTGACAAATCTTTGCAATGCGATTTATCCAAGTCATAAAAGAAATTAGTTATCATAATATATATCATTGGATACATCTTTAAAACAAGAACATCAAAATAGAATGTCGGACAGTTTTTGACACAAACTACAAAAATTTTACCAGTCCCCACTTTTTCAGTGGTACCAATAAGGTGGAAAAAAATTGGTCCCTTTTTTGTACCACCATCCCTTGCTTTCAGCCAAAAGGACTATCAGCAACCAAACCTTTCAATGTACTTGCAATATGAGAAGGATTTGGAGATTCTCTTCGTTTGGCATTGGCCCCATTAGTGCTTCTATGGAAGGGCTAGTTCCCATGAATCTACCTGTGGTGTATCCCAATCATTTTGCACATTGTATATATGGATTCAAAACATTGCTAAAACATGCATCATAAAGCGAGACTCTTTGTTTTCCACCTTTACCCGCCAGCCAACTTGCATGGATGCTCTCAAAAAATTTTATGCTTGGAATCTGAGCTCTCTCCCAAGGAATCTTGCTGGCTTATAAATTCAAAATAAAAAAACATAGATTTTTTAATATCCATTTTCATACTAGATGCTAATTCAAAGAAGAGATTGATTCACCATTGGTTTAGTGCTTCCCCAATGGGCAGTTTGTTGCTCCCACCAATTAAACCATCATTGTAATGACTTCATATTGTCCTCTGTGACATTTTCCACCCACCATTCTCGTGTTGTGGAAGCTAGAATGGAGACCATGCTTCACAGAGTTCAATGTGCAACATTTGCCTCTCTAAAACGACATGTTTTTTTGTATGTTTGTGTAGATTTTCTCCCAATGGAAAAGGCATGAGCGCTCCCTCCCTTCCATTACATTATGCCTTCCTCCATTGGATACAGCCCGTATTGCGAACCAGCTAGCTCCAACTTCATCAGATATAAATCTAGCAAAGTCTAGCAGGTCATGACCGCATCTGCCCATCATTGAGTTCCAATTTCTCCAAAACAAGATCTGTGACTGCTTGTCTTCCTCTTTACATTCACATATTGCAATTACCTGTAAAGATCTCATGTTGTATTCAAAATACAAATAAGTACATAAAGGTGACGAGAATCAAAATATTCTATCTAGCATGTTTTGATGATCTCACTTACCCGGGATCATAAACCTAGCATGACATAGTTACCCATCCTTCAATCCGGTGAGTGTGATCAAAGTGCACCCATGCACTTCTCAAATCTCTTGTCCCTTCTTGCCTCATTCAATTGACAAGTTCAACTCTTGAAGCAGGTCCTTTCATGGACATTTTGAACACGTAACATTTATCGTTGGGCCCACCTTGACCAAGAAAACGTCTTCCATGAAAAAAGGGAACTACACATCGTTTTTGCAGTAATAGTATACTGTCATATCCATCACCCACGACCTAACTCTGTTTTTCTTTTTGATTTTATACAATTCTTTTGAATCCCCTATTTTGAACAAGTGGCATCATTTCCTTAAGGAAATGGCTAAGCTCAACATCAATGGCTTCCAAATCATCTTTTTTAGTAAAAGATTGGAATAACATTTATCGAGCAACTAACATTTGTACCTGTCTAGGACCACCCTTCTCAATCTTTAGAGCTGTACTAACAAGATTGCACACCTTTTCAAGGGCTGCCCTCCGAGTAACTGGCTGAAAATTATGGCCATGCATCCCAAGATGGATCACCAAACGTGCTATCGCGGCTTCCTTTGTAATTACATAATAGATCATACACTTGCATACATTTTTAAAAGTGATCATTTTCTCAGAATAGTGACAAGTTATTCTAGATTTACCTTTGATTGCACAATAGCCCATGATGGTTTGTCTATCCAAATGACCATGAAAGAAAGCATCATTGTATCTTCTTTCACTAAGGTAAAAAGGGCATGTTACCTTGCAACATTGAAGACTTCCAAGACAATAGCTCAAACACTATGCAAACTATGGCCATGTTGGTTGAATTCGGTCGTGTGCAAAGGTGACCATCGTACTTTTGCTCCATCCCGAGCATCTTTTTGTTGTCGAGTGATGGAGGATGATCGAAACAAATATTTCCATTGTATATTGTTGGGAGCTCATCTACCATTTTGGGAGTTCCACAAACATCTAGTAGTTTGAACAACCTAGAGGATTTAGCTCTATCTTTCAGCCATGCAATGATGGATATATCCTTTGAATACTCTTGTGTGGTATGCTCAACCAACCCCTCTGTGTGCAGGCATGCTATTGGTGCTTTGGTTGTTTAAATTGTCTCCAAAACCACTACATCTGCATCTTTATCTTAGTATCAACATTTAAATGAAATAGAGTAGAATTTTTATTAAATGGTGTAGCATAAAGATAATCATCACCAACATCTTCCATTGTTTCTAAGATACTAAACACATAAACACAGTCATGTGAATGAAAAATGTGGTAAGCAGGGGACAAAGTACAATCAAGTAGGTAACACTTCTGGTTTTCAAGATCCCATCTTGGTACCACATTGACCTTACACACAGAGATCCGTGTTTGAACAATTGCTTGAAAATCTTCAAACTTGATAGAAGGAGGTATCAAGCTTTGAAGAAAATATTCACTACTTAGGATAAGCTCTCCATTTCTTATAGAAACTTAGTATTCCACAAGAGCACCATTTATCGTCCATGAAAGCATAGTTGTAGTTGTCATGTTTGAAATAGAGTTGGAAGAGGAAAAGGGAGGGGAAAGATAGTGACAAAAAGAGGTGATAGGATCTGTGAGTAAGTCACAGAGAATGTGCAGAAGAATACAACTTTCAAGAGTTAATACATTCATTGAAAATTATATTGAATGAGTCTCAAACATTCATTCTTTAAAATATGCACAGTAATAATCATTAACACTTCAAATCTTTTGCAATCTCTCAAAAGATATGCATTTAATATATTTATTATTGTATTTGTATATTCTATTAAAATTAGAAATACGTACAATATTACGTTAAATCAAATATATTATAGTGCTACATAGAGTGGCTATATTAATATATAAAAATTATATCACACATTGTATACTATACATGAATTATATATATATTGTATAGTATCTAATATACAATTATAGTAATATATGTATATATATATATATATATATATATTATAAAAAATAGTAGATACTATATTATATAATCTATACTCTATTATAGAATACATTATGTACTATTATATAATACTGTATATATATGTGTGTGTGTGTGTGTGTATACATACACACACACACACATATACTTGCTACTCTATATATACTTTATACTACATATATTCTATATAACTATAGTATATAATAGTAAGTATGTGTATATATGGAGCATGATTAATTTTAATATACAACATAAACTAACATATATAGAATATATTATAGTATGTATTATGTATATCAAAATAATAGATGTAGTATAGACTACATATATCAATTAATCTAAGTATAGTAGTGTATTAAAAAATCAGTGCTGTAAAGAGTCATTATACATGAATTATTGATCAAATAATACTCAAGATGAAAAATAATATCGATATGTGTTTTGTAGATAATGTCACCTAAGAGAGATAGCAAGTAAACAAAATCTCCAGTCTCTCCTTCAAGAAACCGTTAAGTGAGTATCAAGCAAAGATCCGGCTGTATTCCAAATAGAACTATCGATCAAGAGGCATCATCACGAGTTTGACATTTGGACACTCCAACAAAAAAAAGAAATAGATTCTCAAAAGGTGTGTTTTTATTGATGAAGAGGCTCAAGTTGATGAAGACTCTTGAAGATGACGTAGAGATCACACGTAAATTATAAGTTCTGCAGTTCCAGGGGTCTAGCGACAGGGTGCATGGATGTTGCACGTGAGTTTTTGACAAATGAGAGGTTTTCAGTCACTTAGATATTTTATTGCAGATGCAACTAGGGTGGGAATTGTGCTCTTACGTAAATGGACCCTCGTGTGTAATAAGAAGGCATATTGACATCCACGCACTAGAGAGGCGGTGACATAACAAACTTAGTTTCATAATTCAATTTTACAATTAAAAAAATTGTAACAAAGACAGTCATTCTTTGAGCTATTTATTTATGCAGGTGCTTGATCTTACCATGTGTCTTTGGTATCGTGTTGGGCATCCTGTGCCACACTATGATAGAGAGGCAGGGGAGAAAATTATGGAGAGATTGTTTCCAAAAAATTGTAGCTACATGATAGATGATTTAGTCTTCCCCATGGATATTGATGGTGCTATTCTTAGAGGTGAGGCAGAGTAGTCTTCTTTTTTTTCTTAGTAAGACTAGCCCCCGGGTCAGTCACCTATCAAAAGACCCCTATATCACGTGCGTTCAAGAGGTAATTAATAATACCCAATATACATACTATACTTACACTGTGAGCCTATTTAAAAAACCCCCACCCCCCCTCTGTATGTATACATTTTTATACATTTTGGTCTTTTAATAATCCTCTCCGGTTAACTCACGTGATATCATACACATTCTAAAAAGTGACCGCCCCGGGGACTAGCCCAATGTACTATACTAGTCAATGTTGTAGTATATGTATGTTTGCATTAGGTTTCTAATTGGATTTTTATATGGTCAAGTGGTTGTTGGCAACATTCATTGAGCCTCATGACTATGTTTTAAACTTGTTTTCAGGGTGTGGTGGTTTGGCTGAGCTTGTGCAGAAGATATGAAAGGCATTGCATGTGTCTAGAGCTAGATGATGTGCTCTATGAAAGATGTTTGTCCGACACTGCATGTGGACCTGTGAAATGTTGATTGAGGATGCACACTTGGTTTAGGAAACTCTATTTTAATAGTACATCTTGATTTTTTGATTTATGTGCTTTATGTACATGGTAGCCATATGACATTGACATGGCATTTTGGTGTTTTTGTAGTATGGGATGTATGACATACTAGACTTGTAGTTTGGTTTAAAGGGTCCTAAAGCTGATTCGGTATGTAACTCTCTCTATACATTTCATTTGGATGTTTCATTTGTGTTTGTTTTGTACATGATGGCCGCATGATGTGGAGATGACATTGATTGGAGGTTTCCTATGTAGTGTGATACACATGTTGCATTACCACTTGTAGGTTATTTAGTTAGACTACTTTGACACTATTGAGAATGTATTGAATTTTGTGAGAGAACAAAATCGTTAAATCGCACGTTGGAGACCCGGTTGGGGTGGATGGTTTATTTGAAATAAGAGTTTATGTGATGAAAATCCCATGTGGGAGCCCAAGAAAGGGTGTACGGTATTTTTATATGAAGAGGTCTCCATACAAAGGAGAATCTGGCAAAATTTTCATGATTCATGTTTTATGTACAAGCTCAAAAAAATACAAATGATGTTTTTTATAAAGTTTCATTTTGCATAAGCGCCATAGACATGCTTCCATATTACTTAAAATTGTTTGGTAGTTGAAGGATTTTACTGTGAGGTTTTGAATTTTTTCACTTCATTATGATACTCAAAGATATCATTAGTGTAATGCAAGCATTCAAAAGCTCAAAAAGAAGTTACAATTGTAAAAGCTCTAGGCCTTTTGGTTTCCATTCTTTGAAGGCTCTTGGGCTATAAAGCTATAGAGGTGTCCCACTTTTCCTTTTTCCCAACAGTGTTTTGGTGGCCACCACCGAGGAATTGCTTCAAGCTACCTTCAATTTACAGGTTTTGGAAGACATAACGTTCAGTTTTTGAGATTTTATTGGGAAATCAAATGAAATGGCCAAATGTTTCATTGAGCGAATGGAGTTTGCTTTCCTTATTGGGTCTTGCTACACAAGCAAGACCCATTAGTGGTGATGTGAATCTTCTACTTTTTTTTGAAGGGAGATGCTAAGGAATGGTTGGAAGGCCACAAAAAGGAGTTACAGTCAACCCAACCTCCTCAAGTTATGACTTACACAAAGGAGCTACAAATAGACCAACCTCCTCAAGTTATGACTTATGAAATGGTAAGACATGCGTTTCTTACACACTTTCAACAGGTGGAAGACCCAAAAGGTATGGCAGTCTATTCAAGGCTTGGTACACGGTGAAGGCCAAATCATAGAAGACTTTGTGAAGGCATTCAATGCATTATGGACAAATTGGTGTACATATTTGGGGGTTGAAATCCCACAAAGTCCAAAGCCATTGTCATATTATTGATTGTCAACGAGTCTAAAGAGGTTAAGGGCCTCCAAAATTGTAATTGTATGCAGGTTTTAAGCTTTGTATTGAACCCAAATAGCTAGAAATCCATTCTTTGAACCTTGGCTAAGGTATAAAAGCCAAATTTTGTAATTAAAATCTAAGTTTTTGGATAATGAAACTAAGCGTTTGCTATAGAAGCTCGGTGTGAGTCTAATGTTTCTTCAATTCCTTGTGTCTCTCTCGTACGGTTGTTGCATTGCTATTTTGAGCATACCAACACATTTGTAGGTGAAATCTCTTTCATTTAATGTTTGTTTCTCGCAATAAAAGTGTGTTTTTAGTCGTGCTGTCTACAAGCTTTTTATGCTTCCTACGCACAAACACGCACCCAAAGTGGTTTTTGACCTTAGCAGTAGATAGAGCACGCCTAGAGGAAGCCGAAGAGTGCTTTGGGTACCAAAACTCATTGATCTAAAATAAACTGTTTATCTTATGCGCAATTTTGTTTGAGTGTCAAAAATGACATTTGAGTATTTAAGGAAACTCTGTCCATGCTAGGCATTAAGTTTTGTTGCATTGGGAGACTCGTAACTATGTCAAATCATCATATTAAGCTTGCAATAAGGAAAGTGGCTTTTGATGTCTCACACACATTTGAGATTGAGTTAGGTACGAGCGGCTTAGACTTGGGTAGGACCGTCAGGATGCATTTTTATTGGGAAGAAAGTTTTGATTTGTAACTGACCATAAGAGCTTAAAGTGGATCTTCACTCAAGCAAACCTGAATATGGGACAAAGTGGATGCCTAGATCTTTTAAAAGAATAGGACTTTGATCTTACCTATCACCCTGAAAAGGAAAACGTGGTTGTAGATTCACTAAGTTGAAAACCATTTTTGACCCTCATATCTATACCCAACAACCCGATCATTGATGGGATCAAGGAAGCTACATCATTTGATCCAAAGTATGAAATATAACTTACCCTTGTTTGAGATGGAGAACAAATAAGACACGTTCAATGTAGCACTTCATGTGATGACCCTTGTCTCTATTTATAGTGATAGGTTATTTGTAACAAAGGATTCTAACTTAAAAAAGAACTATCTTGGTCAAGGCCCATATAGTCTTACATCAAGGTGGATTTTAGTTTTGCGATATATTAGTTTCTCCCTTGGGAATTTACCAGCACACCCCATCCAAAGGACCACATCACATAGGAGCAAAACCATGTCAAAGCACAAATTTACAGCACACGCCGACCAATGCATATGAGGACAAGAGTCTCCCCTTTCACAATTGAACATCACAAACCCACAATTTCAACATCAATTCCACAATTTTAAGATACACCCCTCCTGATCTGTCTGCACACAATTTGCCACTAGACTCCCATAGCCATAACCTTGTAGAGAACTAGTCGTAACTTGAAGAGTATAACTCCAATTCGGGCACTTTAAATCTTGAGAGAAAGATTGAAAAGAAAATTTAAGATGAAAAAAATTGAATCTACATGCCTCTACATGCCAAATTGATCCGAACAGAGAGCTGTCCTGACACGACTACACGTAGAGAAAGCAAGGCAAGGAAAAAAACTGCATTAGAAACCATCAAGGTGGCACAATGAACTAATACTTGACAATTTTTGGACTTTGGTTGAATGTTTTTTAGTTTTTACATGATTTTTAGTTATATACAAATATCCCTTCAAAAAACTCACTCATGGGCAGTTCCAAAAAACTCACTCAGCTGGCGTTATACTTCGAGGAGTTCACTATGTGTAAAACTACCATATCACGTGCGTTCAAGACTTGTTTGTAAAACCCCTTATCTGTGAATTTTGTTAAGAATATAATGTACCCTTTTCTTTTAAAATTTGTAAGTTTTTTCAAATTTTAAAAAATAATGTCCTTCTATATATATATTTCTGTAAGTTTCAAGAGCTTTAAATACCCTACTGTTGAACTCATGTGATAGGCTACATTTTTACTACGTGATCTCCCCGGGCGTTATACTAGTGACTTGCCCTGCACGTACACGTGCTTGCTAAAGAAAGCTAAAAGAAAATCCCACACACCCTTTCAACATCAAAAAACATGTCCATATGTACAAATTTACAAAAGAATGGGGTGTCAAAAAAACGACCAACAACGTCTTTCACCCCATGGTCGCAAAGCGGCACAATATCCACCTCCTCTAAACTTGCACATCCTCTGGTATGTGCCAACCATTATTCCAAACTACAAGAAAAAACTTGTAACATATAATCACTACCGCACTATGAGCATGCTTTGAAAAATTTTGCAACCTCTGACCTTATTAGAATATACCCTCCTCCAACATCATAGGGTAAACACAAGAATTTTCTAGCAATAGAGTATAAACATGAATTAACCCATAAACCATAAAGGATCCCACCTAGATCATATAGCATATAAGTTGATTGCACTAGTCCACACACATACACATCTCCACCCAGATCAAATGGCATATCGATCAATTGGCCCGGACCATGCATAAAACCGTCTCCTCCTGGATCAAAAGCTAGTAGAAAATCCACTACATCCTAAGGTAACAAAAAATCCCATTTCTATTGGCAGTATGGCATCAAGACCATAAAAAAGGTTAAAGGGTGTAGCATTTAGAGCTGTTTTGAATGAAACTTGATAAACCCATAGAGCAACATGGAGATTTTTTTCCCAGTCTGTCAAGTTCTTGAACTAGACACTTTAGGTAGCACCGAGCTAAGAATTTTATTTTTATCTCAGCTTGTTCGTTTTCTTGTGGGTGATAGGGAGCTGATTTGTTATGGATGACCCTAAACTCATTAAGCAAATACTCTATTACCTCATTGAGGAAATGAGTCCCCGGATCACTGACAATCTCTATTGGCAGTATGTATCTCGTGAATACATACTCATATAAGAATGCAGCAGTGGTTCTAGCATCATTCTTTTGAGTCGCTTTAGCCTCGGTCCACTTGGTCAAATAGTCCATAGCTGCAATGATATATTGAGCTTGGGTTCTATAAGGAGGTGGTTGTATCGGTCCAACAAAATCTATACCCCATTTTGTGAAGGCTCTAGCCCCCATCATTGGTCTTAAGGGCATGGTGTCTACTCGTGTTGGCATTTTTGCTCGTTGACAAGCATCACACCTTCGAACATATTCTTTGGCATCTGCAAAAAGTGTTGGCCACCATATGCCTGCCATCAAGATCGCTCTTGTGTTGGTCTCACTAGAAAAGTGACCTCTAGCTAATCCAGCATGTGCTTGTTCTATAATCAGAATATACTTGTTTTCATTTGCACAAAGACGTAAATGTTGATCTTTACCTCTCTGATACAATTGGTTCCCAATAAGAGCATAGTCTCTTGCTTCAGGTTCAATTGCTCTTTGATGGCATTTACTCATATCCTCAGGAAATGTTTGTCTCGATAAGTAAGTAACCAGATAATTACTCCACTTATGAACAGGTGACATTTGAAACAAAGTTACATGAGGAATGGGTGTTTGTTTGTTACATAAGGAATGGGTGTTTGTTTTTGACATTGAGGGAAATATTTTAGAAAAGATCTAACATCTCTCCTCATAGTCGGCCAAAATACTCCAAGTCTCCAGATTCGTTGCATAGTTTGGTCTTCCATAAAGTGAAGTCCTACTATGATAACATGTGCTTGACTTAGGTATTGTTCTTTCTCTTTAGGGTTAATGCATAAAAGCAATATCCTGTCCTAATTTCTTTTGTATAGCCTTCCAGCTAGTAATTCATACATAGCCGATTGCTCAATCAAATCGATTGTGATAGGAAGTGGTATTTGTGAATCTACTTGAGCTATTGTCATCAATGACATAATGTTTTCCGACCATCTATGTATCATTTCCATGGAGAATAAATAAGCATCTGGTAGATCATCGTGTACCCCTTTAGGTAATTCCCGTGAAACAGTCCTTGATAAATGATCTGCTCGTTGATGTGTAGTGCCTTTTTTTACAACCACAGTGAAATCAAATTCGAGAAGAATGATGAACCATCTCACTATTCTCCCTGTGTTGCATGGCTTGTTGCCCAAATACAACAAAGCTTGGTGGTCCACAAAGAACACAAACTTGTTGGCTAATAGGTAATGTCTATACTTTTTAACGGCATAGGTCATTCGTAGTCCTTCTCTTTCGGTGGTGGTGTAATTTTTTTCTGCCATGTTTAATGTTTGCTAGCATAAGAAAAAGGAAAGTCAATTTTCCCATCTCGTGGTTGAGCTAGTATACAACCAATAGCAAAGTTTGAAGCATCTACATGTACGTGGAATACCTTATCCCAATCTGGTGTGTTCAATATTGGAGTTGAGGTGAGAGCTTGCTTAAGCTTCATGAAGGATTCTTCACATGCCTCGGTCCATTCAAAGTGCCTAATCAAGCTATACATGGGTTTTGCAATTATAGCATACATGTATATGAACCGTCGATAATATCCACAATGTCCCATGAAAGCTTGTACCCTCTTGATTGTTGTTGGTCTAGGCAAATCCACAATGACATGAATCTTCTCAATATCAGTAGCTATTCCATTTTTAGACACTATATGTCCAAGAATTTTTCCTTGTCTTCTCATGAATGTGCACATTTTAGGATTTAAGCAAATTCTATAAAGTCTACATTTCTCGAATACCTTTTTGAGGTGTTCAAAATGATCAGCCCGGATTGACGAATGTATGCATAGATCATCCATATATACTTCTAAGAATTTCCAAAGATACTCTTTGAAAGCATGGCTCATCAACCTTTGAAACGTGGCTAGAGCATTAGTCAACCCAACGGCATAACCCGATAGGCAAATATACCCCATTCTGTTGCAAAAGTAGTTTTATGCTGATCTTTTGGGTCAACCAAAATTTGATTGTATCTCGAAAAGCCGTCTAAGAAGCTGTAAGATTCTTTTCCTATCACTCGTTCTAAAACATGCTCAGTTATCGGAAGAGGAAAGTTGTCTCTAATGGTAGATGCATTCACCTTTTTGAGATTAACACACACTCATAATTTTCCATTCTTATTGGGTGCTACCAAAATTGGAGACACCCAATCTGTGTGTTCAATTTTGTAAATGAATTCAATTTTCTTTAGTTTTTCAATCTCTTCTTTGATCTTCCTAGCAAATGTTTCGTTATAAGTGTATGGTCTCTATCTACTTGGTTTAGCATCATCTCTTATGGGTATAGTATGTTGACAGATTTCTGGTCTCTATCTACTTGTTTCCGTAGTTCCCTAACAGGTTGTTCAATTATGATTTTCTGTAGTGTCTAGTCTCTATCTACTTGTTTCCGTATTTCCCTAACAGGTTGTTCAATTATGATTTTCCGATCTTGGAGAGTATACTTTTTGTAATGGGATGGAACATGCATTACATCCTTACCACCCTCTTCTGTGGTTTCCATTTCGGTTGTGTATATCTCTTCAGAGATTTTTTCAACTCTTGATATTTCTTTTTCTGCTCGACTTTGGTCATGAGTGGTTTTTTATCCTAAGATTATTCTTAAGAACCCTTCCTTGCTTTTCTTGATTTCTGAGACATTTCTGAGTTTTTGTTTGAAGAAAATCTGCCAGTTATTTTGTCTTCGACACATTCATTAGCATCTATCTACATCAGGAATTGTGTTTTACTGGAGACTGATGGCATAGGTCGTGTTTTCACAATTTTGGTGTCTCTCTTTTGTCTATACCATTTTTTTCTTCTTGATTTTTGGTTTGGAAAGTCAAAAAAAATTTCTTCCCCTCCCTTTAAGAGTAACTTAGCTCTTGTATACTCTTTTTCTGACCCCGAATCTTCTGAGGTAGCTGAGTGTTCATCTAACTCATCAGTTGCATCGTAATAGAGGTCTGAAAAGACTTATTGAGCTTTCATCAAGTCCTTGGGTTCCTCATCTTTGTTTTCAATGTTGAGGACTGACATCATTTGGATGGGAATTATCTCTTAGCCATTCTCATTGCAAAATTTAATAGGCATAGACGTATTCATACATACATCTATTCTCGCTAAAATTTGAGTCCACTCGAATGGCTCAAATAAATGCTCTCGAAAGGATTCAGGTACGTAGGCTTCATCTGTGCAGAGTCCCTTTCTAGGATACACTACAACAAAAAAACGTGTTATCGACGCAGATATTGACGTGGCCCATCCCTATCCGCGTTGCTGTGAAACCAGTCGCTATTAGCGACGCAGATAGCGACGCGCATAGCACAAAAAAAATTTCTTGGGCAGAGGGCGGGTAGCCTGGCCTGTGCCCATTTAAAAGATGGACACAGCCACAGTTAGACTTCCTACCCTCTGCCGAAGAAAGCGAGCAGCACCAAAATATCAACCATGCTCCCCCGCGCAGAAATTTTGGCAGAGTTCCCTTTGTTTTTACATAAACTTTTAAAAAAAAACCATATCATGTATACGCCTCCTACATGCTATCCATGTAGGCCAATGAAAGACAACCGTACCAACTGAAAAGCATAGCCATAACTTAAAAGCATAACCATAACTTAAAAGAATAACCATAACGAACCATAACCATAACTTAAAAGCATAACCATAACGAACCATAACCATAACCGTCTATAATCACTTTGATCAAAACCATAATGCAGATAACCATAACCATAAACAAAATTAACAATAACCATAAGCATAACCAGAAAGAGAAACAATAACTGTCTATACAATGACAATGACAATAATCATAACCATAAGGGGAACAATAACTATCTCAACACTAACTGTTTGTACAAAAAAGAGACACAGAAGCGTGTTTGTGTTTCACAAAGCATATAGATGAAATCTGGTCCACTAATGACTAGGCGTCGCAACCTGCAAATAGGACAACTCACAAAATTAGTATTGATATTACTTCACATATACTGACTTAATTAAATCAACTCACACATATTAACGTCTCACCTCAAGCGATCAGCGAGACTGTAAGGCCTCCCAGTCTACAGGCTCTCCTGAAGCTTCAAGATCATTCAGTACTTCATAGATACCTCTGCGATATCCATCTAACTCCTCCTCGCGTGATGGAGCTCGATGCATCGCAACATTCTGCGTTTATACAAAAATCAAAGTAATAAGAATACATGATTCATCACGTTTTAAAAAACGCCATAGTTAAGATTGGATTAGAAACTCACAAAATCATAGCGAAAGGTGTGGAAGCCTCCGCTGCCAAGATGATATGTCCCCCTAGTCATCTGTCGTACCTGCGCGGCCTCACGGTGCTGTCTGAACCGCGTGGCCGCTGTCCGCTCATCGTCCCTGATCTGCAGCCACGTCTCGTGTGGGATGCCCGAAGGCTTCGACGAGCCGGTCCTGAAAGCCTTTCGAGCTGCATCTCGTCGATGTTTGATGGTGTCCCGTGCAACACCCTTGATCCACCGCGCTGAAACAAGGAAACAACTCGGAGCAGGCTGATGCTCTCTCAGGATGGTCTCCACTATGTAAGTGACTTTTTCGTTTTCTTGCTGATCCCAAGACGTCAGAATGCTGGTCGAAAACTGCAGCTCCACGAGCTGGCGAATCCGCTGTCGCATCTTAGTCCCGACTCTATCCATGTCAACAGAACCATCTCCCCATACAGTATAGAGCTTGGAGGCACTAGGATCGTGTGTCCTCCAAGGTGTCCGAGGTGTGCCAAGAGGTGTGTCGAGAGGTGTGCCTCAGTAAGACGGGGGTCGTGAGCGAGGAGGGGTCGAAGCATCAGTGGAACCTCCTCCATAGCAACCACCACCTCCACCTGACGATCGCCGAGATCAGCGAGTGTGCCTGTGCTGCGGAGATGAGGATGTACCCGCCTCTGCCCCACCTCTAGGTGTCGAAGCGGCCGTGATGGGAGAAGAAGGCGTCGTACCCATAGGCGTCCTGAACCCCGTAGGTGTCCCCCCCTCTATGCTTCGGTCCCTCGGGTGTGAAGCCCGGAGGCGTAGTACCCGTGCCTCTGGATACCCAGTACTGAGAAGCCTCTGCCATCTGAACAGGCGTCATCCGTGTAACGAAGCCCATGAATGCATCTGCACTCATGGAAGTGGGATGTGGAATCTCGTCTGCCATACAAGAGACTCTTGCACCAGCCATCCTTCTGCCATGCTCCCCTCTGGACGCGCTTTTTGGCGAACAAAACCCTTAAGTGGTTTCATGAACCTCTCTAGAAAGAACATCCAAGGGCTGTGGACTGTACCTGCCACTGCAACCTCATCTACTACATGGACGAGCAAGTGCATTTGGATAGTTAGGCAGCTCGTGGGTAGATACTTCTCAATCATGCAAACTGCCTCAATAGAGTTAGCTCTTGCGCCTGCAATAGATTCCTCCCGTATCTCCTTGGAAGACATCCACTGCACTATCTCCGAAATCTTGTATATGCAGGTCCGCACTTCCTCCGTTAAACACTCCTTGATCGCAATTGGAAGAATGAATTGCAAGAACTTATGCTAGTCGTGCGATTTCAACCCTGACAGTTGATCGTCACGGCTGAATACTGTCTTGAGACATCGCATATATCCTGTTGGCGTCCTGAACTCTGAAATCACCCTTTTCACTGGTAGCTCTTCGTTTTTTAGCAATACCCATGGCGCTCTTGGAAGTTTTGTTTGACCAGCTGCATTGGTGAAAGGCCACAGCTTTGGCATCTTTCCAACCGATTGCAAATCATCTCGTGAAGCTCGATTGTCTTTCCTTCCCATGATTGTCTTCTAGAGGAGCTCTCCCACATTCTTGAATATATGCATGAATCTTGTTGTAGTCCAAGACAACTGAGGTCAGAGGTTGCTTTGCGTCTGGCCTGGAGGGGGCATTTCATTGCCAGCTGGGAGAAGTTGCTCCCGCAATAACCTGTTTAAGCCACATTAAATTAAAAAGCTCTCCGAGCACATCACCGTTGCAATCGGAAAATCTCTTTTGTAAATTACGTACCTAAACAAAGCAGTGACGCTTGCATCTGACCACCCGTACACTGACTAAGGATTCGAAAACGCCAGACAAGTACGAAGCACAGATATTTTTGCCCCTCATAGATTGGTTGACGTGCCAACTTCCTCAACATGTCTTCAAGAGATAGGCACACGGCTTCTGGTGCTACTTCGTTTGCGTTCTCCTCACTTGTTTGGAAGAAGGCATCCAGCATCTCCTCCATGCCGTCGTCTTCTGTCTGTAAGCCCTTTTCTTCTTCCATCCGTGGCTCTATATTGGTCGGACCTTCACGCATAATCTTTTTTCTCTCTCTCTCAGATGTAGGTGCTATGTCGCGGAAATCAATGCCTGTTCCGTAGGATTCGTATCGCAGATTCTGTACGATTTCTCTAGCAAACTCTCCGTACTTGTGCACATGCTCATTACATATCGTACGCTTGCGCAGGATTTGATACTTGCAGAGCGTGCACGAGCATGCAATCTTTTCCTCCATGTTAGTTGATGACATTGCCATCTACAATGATTATGAATGTTGTTTTAATATATATATATATATATATACTCCTCACAATGTAAACTACCTCGCATTCTCTAGTCTTGCCCAATCTCCGTACACCTCGGTCAAGAGGTGTACGGAGATCAGGACCACCGGGTCAAAATCTCGTCTTTATTGGTCAAATCCTATATGGGTAGACACATACGTGCACTCCGAGGTATACATGGCAATGCATGTAGCAGACAAAACCCCTTTGCCTCTTTTAGTTCCATAGTTTCTTCTTTGTCTACGAACCCACCTGCCTCCATTCCGAGGTAGCCTGTCAGAGAAATCTTTCCAATGCCGCACTTGATGAATCATATATTAAAGCATGACCATTTTTTTCATTTTTGTAATGTTCCATCTATTTGCAATTTTTTGCACAGGTTTTTCCAAGGATATTATACCCATCCTGGTGTTTTTTTCACCACATGCACAAGCCATGGAAGTTCTCAGCCCAATGAAAGTTTTCTACCTGATTGTAAACCGGAAGGGGCCTCCATGTCCAAGCCAGAAGATAATGTGGAGATGGATGAGCAACTTGAGAAAGATTCAGAAGCCTTGCATGGTTCTTGCTCAAAAAAGCGATCTCGATCTCTCTTTCTCTCTCGATCTCACTCTCGCTATCTCTCTTTCTCTCTCTCTCTCTCTCTCTCTCTCTCTCTCTCTCTCTCTCTCTCTCTCTCTCTCTCTCTCTCTCTATCTCTATCTCGCTCGCGCTATCTCTCTTTCTCTCTCTATTTCCTTATTTTCCTATCTCTCTCTCTGTCTCGCTCTTCACTTCCCTACCTCTCTCTCTCTCTCTCTCTCTCTCTCTCTCTCTCTCTCTCTCTCTCTCTCTCTCTGTGCAACCGTTTTTTGACCTAGTAGACAGCAGTCCACTCTTTTGATCATAACTTCTTCATCCGAACTCCGATTTGGGTGATCTATAGCCTCAATCGAAGAGCACGAAGTCCTCTACGCATTGATGCAAAGACATAAATTTTCAGAGTTATGGAAGGTGTTTCTATAGCAACATTTCCGAAGTGAACAGGTTCAACAAAATTGATTATCATCTCTTATTTTACATACAATGTCTTCCGGCACTCGCAAGGGTTATTCTTCTTCAACAAGGTCCACAACCATTGTGGAAAATGATCCAAAATCTCCTAAGTGTGGAGATAGCAACACAACCACCCAACCAACGACATCGGAAACCATGATCATGGCGTACTTGGTATCATTGCAAGAGACCGTAAACAAACAAGGCGAAGACTTACGAGCACTTGCAATGGAGAATGGCACACTAAGGGTACTTGTGGTTGAGAATGAGAATCTCAAGAGGACACTTGAGATGCAAACAACACATTTGATGCAACTTGAAGAGGAAGTCAAGGAATGTAAACGCTCTCTTGTGGACTTGAATGCTTTGAAGGAGCGGATGAGCAAAGTAGAGCATGACCATGTATTGAAAGAGGAGAAATTTGACACTATGAGCCGGGATGTATGCGACATGAAAAATGTATGCACAAACAAGTCTTGGGCTGATGTATGTGGTAGCAATGTGGTTTCTAATTCCTCACTCATGCAAGCTATGGTTCAAACAAAGAATGTTGAGAATGTGGATGTGGAGGAGTTGAAGGAACGGGAGCGACGTTCCAAGAACATTGTTATTCGTGGAATTCCCGAAGAGAAGTTAGAGACACCTCCTTCTCTTGCCATTGTTATTGAAGATTTCTTCAAAACCCACTTTGGCATGTCCGGAGTTATGGTCTATGGAGCACATAGAGTGGGGAAGCAAGGAGCTCCTCGCTCGGGAGAACGGCCAATTGTATGCACCATGCCGGATGAGACCAAGCGAAAGATTATCCTTGATAATAGTTGGATCTATTTGAGGGATACGAAATGTTTTGTATGTGAAGATCGCACTATTAAGCAACAAAATATGCGTCGCAAGGCATCTGAGGAAAAGAATAATAAAAACAAGGAGATCTCTCATGAAGAAAATGTGCCCAAGGAGGAGGCAAGTCTCTCAAGCAAATAGGGATGCGTGACCTATGAGACCGAGTTACAATTGAAAATATGCTTTTGGAATTGTAATGGATACCCATGGAATGCGGGGGTTGGCATTGATGAACTAACAAGCAAAGCCAATGTTGTACTTCTTGTTGAAACTTGGGAGCATGATACACAAAGGATTAACGGCTTGGAGGATTACAATGTACATTCATTGATGTGGTCAAAGAATCTCAAGCAACGAAGAGGACAAGGAGGGTTAGCATGTATGGTTAAGAAAGGATTGGAAGATTTTGTATCAATTGTGAAAGATGACAAGTACAAACGTTATGTATGGCTGAAAATTATGACACCAAAAAGAGCACCCATTTTTGTAGCCGGTTGCTACATTCCTCATCATGATTCTCCCTTTTATGCTTGCATGGATAGAGATCAACCATTTTCTGATTTGGAAGAGGACATTGCTTATTTCAAAGGTGAAGGTGATGTTATTGTATTTGGGGATATGAATGCTCGCACAAAAACATTGCAACATGATACTCAACAATTTGATATGCCATACATTTCAAGGGAGTTGGAGGAAGTTCACTTGTATGATCGTACTTCAATGGATGAGAAAGAGCCGGATCACTATGGAAAGTTACTTTTACACATGTGTAATAGCACGGGTATGCTCATTGCCAATGGTGTATCTTTGTGGAGTGGAACCAATGGATTTACATGTAGAAGACATAATGGGGATAGTGTGATTGACTATATGCTACTCTCTGAAGCCATCATGTATCGCATAAAGAGTTTTATGTTTGGTCAATGGACCCCGGAGTCCGACCATCGCACCTTATGTATTGACCTTTCATGTGGAGAAGCAACTAAGCATGATAATCTCAGCCAAAGGAAAGAGAAGTTATCACTATGTATGGATTTCAAACGGGCACCAATGTACATTGAAATGGTTGAGCAAAAATTATGGATGACAAAGCTTCAATGTGATGCACCATTGGAAACTAAATGGAAAGCTTTCAAGAAAGCTATTTGTTCTTGTGCGGAAGAATGCTTTGCCATAAAGCATCTCCATGGTATCAACAAAGATAGATCACGCAAAAGGTGGTTTGATAAAGAATGTCAAGATGCTCGAAAGTCCTTGATAAAGCTTGATGCAACTATGGACAAAGACAACTATCAAAGTCATTTGCATACATACAAGGCATTGATTCAAAAGAAGAGAAGAAGATGGGAAGTAAAGCAACAAGAATTTCAAGTCCAAGAAAAGGCACATGCATGTGGAAGATTTTGGAGAAACTTGAGAGGCAACCGGGTTGAGAATTTTGGTAACTTGAGTCTAGTGGATATGTACACACATTGTAGGCAATTATATGAGCAAGAAAATACTGAAAAAATGCCCATTTTATGGTTCACTCCTATGTATGCTTCTTTTTTTACTATTGAGGATGTATGCAGTGGGCTTGAAAAGTTGGCCACTCGCAAAGCGGGAGATCTTCAAGGTATCAAGCCAGAGATGTGATCAAATGGACGGGAGATTTTACCCATGAGTGGATGTGTGATATGTTCAACCTTGCACTTCAACATGGTATGCCTTATGATTGGAGTACTAATTGGGTTAAGCCTTTGCATAAAGGAGGGGATGTAAAGAATGTAAGCAACTACCGGACTATAATGATTGGGTCTCTTATGGCAAAGTTGTTTGGGTGCATAATGGAGATGAAATTGAGTGATTGGGCTGAAGAGAATGACAAGCGTGCAAAGGGACAAGCGGGTTTTCGTCGATGCCATAGCACCATTGATCATCTTGTCACTCTTCGTGTTCTCATGGAGGAAAGTCGGTTGAAAGGCAAGCGATTGTATTGTTGTTTTGTGGACTTTAAGAAAGCCTTTGATATGATTCCACGTAACAATTTGTGGAGAAGGATGGAAGAACTACAAGTGCCAAGTGAGTTTATGCTTGCGGTTTCTCGAATCTATGAGAAGGTGATTTGTCAATTGCGCATGGGAAGAGAAATTTCAGAAATTTTTGTAAGCACTATTGGGGTTAAACAAGGATGTCCATTGTCACCAACTCTCTTTGGTCTATGCATCGATCAATTGGAACAAATGGTACTTGACTTTATGCAAGAAGAAGGCATTGAAGAGGTCACTATTTGCAATACGGTAATCATGCTTTTGTTGTATGCGGATGATGTAGTCCTTCTAGCACACACTTTAGAAGATGCACAAAAGCTTATGGTTGTCCTTGAGAACTTTTGCTTGCATAGTGGGCTGATTGTAAATGAATCCAAAACAAAGGTTATGCTTGTGAAAACCAACCATAAGGAGAAGCCATGCATTGTGTACAACAACGAGACACTTGAAGTTGTTGAGAGCTTTAAGTACCTTGGCCTTGAGGTTCCATCCAATCACAAGTGGCATGAATGTGCTATGCGTCGTTTGGAAGCGGAAAAGAGAGCATATTATGCCTTTGAGAACATGTGTAATGCGGGAAACATCAAGTGTTGGGTTCTCAAGAAGTATCTTTTTGATACATTGGTGACACCGGTTCTTCTTTATGGAGTTGAAGTGTGGGGTGGGAGCATCTCAAAGTCTACTTGGAAAGAGTTTGAGAATGTCCAAAAGCGTTTTCTTACAAACTTTCTCCAAGTTAAGACACAAACACCATATATGCTCCTACTTCTTGAGTCGGGATCTCTTCCAATTGAGGCTATGGGCATGGAAAGGGTTGTGGAGTACATGATAAAGATGCGTCAAAACCCCTCACATCGACTTCCTACAATTGCATGGGAAGCAAGCAAAAAAGTTCAAAGGACGCATAAAAGCAAGATCTTGAGCACGGGATGGATGCAAGACATAAAGAAGTGGTTTGGGAGATGGGATGCATTACACTTGCTACATGATGCTTCAATTGACTCTCAAGTGAATGAAGCTTTTCTACAACGCCAATGTATTACGGCTTGGGAGAAATCCGGTGGGTCACGCTTCATACATTACACCACCTATATTGCCCCCAACTACAAAACCATGTTCTTCGCTGAGAGAGGAAACCGTACTCACACTTACATGCTTGAGCCTATTCCCTTGTCCGCGATACGCACTATCGCAGAAATTCGGCTTAGCTCCCATTTCCTTCGATGCGAGATAGGGCGTTGGGGCAATGGAGAAGAGTCAAATTGATTGTGCACATTATGCTCACTGCAAGTTCGAGAGTCTGAGTACCACACACTACTAGAGTGCTCAGCTTTTGATCACATCCGAACTTGCTTCTCTCACATTTTCAACCATAACTTAGACCTACACACTTTCCTCTCCCAGCCAAAGTGTGGGCTCTCCATTGCGACTCTCATCACTACAATTTTGGAGCATCGAGAGTCACTCATCAGCCATACACATACTACATCACATGTAACTTTGGTCCCATAGGTCATATTTGACCTCCGAGGACGATAATAAAATCTATCTATCTATCTATCTATCTCTCTCTCTCTCTCTCTCTATCTCTCTCTCTCTCTATAATATATATATATATATATATATATATATATATATATCTATCTCTCTATTTCCTCTCTCTCTCTCTCTCTCTCTCTCTATATATATATATATATATATATATAACTCTCTTTCTCTATCTCTCTAGCTATTTCCTATCTCTCTCTCTCTCTCTCTCTCTCTCTCTCTCTCTCTCTCTCTCTCTACTGATGGAACGAGCGACTGAGCTAGGGAGATCTAGATGTCCACGACTGCGGAGGACTACACAACATCGACAGAGGCTGCATCAAAGGATCTAGCTAGATCACTTTGGCTCGACATGCATAACGCCCGGTCAGACTACTGACCATGGAGGAGATTGATGAGATCCGCCAGCGACAGCTGGCTAATCTCCTATGATCTACCTATCCCAGCTAGCTGGTATATCCATTTAGTCCATACCCATCAGTTTAGGATTCCATAATATTTTATTTTGTCATCTTCTTACTCTGACTTTGTATCAAATCCATCACATTGTAACTTTCTTGTCTCATGTCTCATAGGTCACTTTGGCCTTTCAAAGACGTTAATATAACATTTCATTTCATTTCTCTCTTTAATTATTTTTCTTTAATTTTAATTTCCTAAGCATACATTAATTCTCTCTCTCTCTCTCTCTCCTCTCTCTCTCTCTCTCTCTCTCTCTCTCTCTCTCTTTCCTACACACACACACACACCACGATATAGAGAGAGAGAGAGAGGGGTTGGGGGGGGGGGCATAATACTTGCGCAGCAGGTGGAGGCCAAGATTTGAGCAGAGTGCAGGCGAAAATGGCCCCTGCTGCTCGCGGGTTTCACTTTTTTCCCCCAAATTTTTTTGTGTCGCCCCAATTTTTTTTGTGTCGCTATAACGCATCGATATACGCGTGGGAAATAAAGCCTTTCCACACGTGTATATCGACGCACATTTCGACGCGTATATCGACACCCGCGCTAATTTCGTCGATATACGCGCGTGGATATCTCCATGTTGTGTTGTAGTGATACATTCTTCTCGTCTTAAGCTTCCAATTTTTTGAAGCTTTGTACATCCAAATAGGAGTGTCCTTGTTTAACCAGGATGGGAGTTTAGTTTCAGCCGAAGAGACTGAATCAAACTCTTGGATGGGTGTTTTCAAGACATCTCTATAAGTGTGATCTTTTAGATTGAATCTTGTTATAGATCCCACCTGCTTCAAGTACAGATAGTTGTTTCCCGAATCTTGGATAAGTTGTACCTATCGCATGAAAGGTCTTCCCAATATGATTTCATAGTTCAGTTTTCTCTCCCAAAGTCTACTATGGAAAAAGTGTGTTGATATTCAATTCCATAGGAGTTGACTATCACTTTTTCAAAGCAACCCTAGCGGTCTCTCAATGTGTCCGTCAGCCAATTGTAATTTCATTCACGTTTGTCTAATGGCTGGTTGTCCCTAGGATTCCCATACTGCTTTAGTTGCTATGGCTATGCCGGCTCCACTATCCAATATTGCCATGGTTTCAATGTCATTATATTTCACTGAGAGGGTGGTTTCTTACCTTCTTCCCCTTCATAATATTCTCCAACCTTGTTCATAGGAACTGATCAAATCTCTT